>NC_039268.1:5288359-5405859 GCF_003368295.1 Carassius auratus
AATATACTTTTTCCTTTGCTCAAGTTTTTTTTCTTGTAAATACTTTTGCTTTACTCTTTATAATCATTTGGCCTTGACAACCATCTCTCTCATATTCTTTTTCTTTCTCTAACATAGTAGTTTGGTGATAAAAAAAAAAAAGGGATTAATATAGAAAGCTAAAGACTCTCTCTGTTGTTATAGTTACAGTATAGTTAGAGTCTCTTTATGGAATTGGGGGAAGGAATATTCTGTCATTGATCACTTCAGTCTGTGGACAGTTCAATGGGTGGGGGTCTTCAAAGCTCAATTTATATGAACATTCAAAATAAAAATAAATAAATAAGGTTACACTTTATGTTAAGGTGTTCTTGTTACAGTGTAATTGTACATTTAAGTAATATGAATTAACCACATCTTCTACATGGTTTGGGTTATAGGATTAGGGGTTGACTTAGTGTTAGTGTTATCCATGTAACTCCCAGAATGCATTGCAGGCAGCTTATATTGGAGCTCTCTAGGGACCTGATGTTACAGCTGTAGGTTACCCAAGCTTCATTGCTATAGAGGAGGTTTGTGACTCAGACCGCTTGGTATACAGCTACTTTTGTAGAGGGATGACGCTTCTTGTTGTGAAAGACTCTACACTAGAGTCTCCCAAAGTCAACTGATGCTTGTTTAAGTAATGTGGATCTGGATTTCGTTGTCGATGCCATAGTCCTCAGCGAGAATACTCCCCAAATATTTAAAAGATGGCACAACTGACAGCTGTTCATGCCCAACAGTGAAGGCAGGCAGTGTGGGTAGGACATTGGTATTCCATTGGCAAACCTCTTCTGTTTTGGAGGTGTTGACAGTGAGCCCTATCCTGCTGTACGCCTTAACTGCCACAGCGAGGACAGTTTGAAGATCCTCTGAAGTATGTGCATACTGCAGCCCCAGGACCCGCTCTCTGTAGAGTTTTGTGGTTGCGTGTAGCCTCCTAATATTAAAGAGGTTGTCTTCTAGTCTGAAGTCTACTGCCATGCCACTGCTATTTTCAGTCTGGTTGTGGAGAAGCTTGGTGACACACAGGAGGAAGATGTCAAAGAGCACTGGTGCTAGCACACACACATGCCTCACCCCGGTGTGCCCAAGGAAGGGCTCGGACTATTGTCCGCCTATGGACACCCGAGAGTCATCACATTATGAAATTGGTGGAGGATGTTAACAAATTTCGTAATAGTAAATACAACATGTAACTTGTAACAAGGACACCTCAAAATAAGGTGTTACAATAAATACTACCACTACTACTACTACTACTACTACTAATAATAATAATAAACAACCAGGAAAAAGTGTTTCTGCCACTTAAAATCTGTATCTGTATACAGTATTTTCTTTAAAAAATATATATATTGACAGTTGGTTATTGAAAATTATTAAAAATTACTAAAAATTAACAACTGTCGCTGTTTGCGAAACAAGTGGAGCCAAAAAACACATCTTCTTTCAAACAACCAGTCTTTAATCTGTTTGGATGGCCATTGTGAAAAAAGTAATCTGTTAAAATATGGGTGCTGAAAAAAACATTACTCTGCTTTCTGCATATGCTGTAAAACAGAGCTAAGAAGGCCAGAGGAGCAGAAAGAAATCAAAAAAGATTTATGTGCCAGTTTGTGTGTGTGCTCGCTCTCTATTATTACTAATGTCATGTGACTGTCTCCCCATTTATTTTCCATTTAGCACAGAATTAGCCTGTCAGCATCAGTGCTTTGCTGTTGGATTTGTCGAGGTGAGCCAGAGCTCTCTCTCTCTGTGTGTGTGTGTGTGTGTGTGTGTGTGGCAAAAGCTAGTTGCATGGACGCCTAAGCTTTTCCATGACACACACTCATTCTGAAATGCTCATAAACACAGCACACACACACTCACACACACACACATACAGCCCACTGTTTTCACTCTCATGTGATGCATTGCTCCATCTCTGATAAAAGTGACATCTGTCCACAAAACCCTCAAATGGAGGAATATACCAACAAAACAAAAGAGTTGTCAACTGCATTTAAGTAAGTATGAAACATATTCTAAATGATCCCCGATTCAGTCTCTTTTAGTGTCTTCTAGGGGTCACATTCCTACAGGCTTCTTCCTGTTTTGAGATGACAGAATTCCCACACTGTGAGATCTCCCAGGATCTTCCTGCTCTTTTCCTCTTTCCCAGAGATCTCTGGGGAATGTACTTATGACCAACTAAGTGTATCCTCAGTGACCCCAGAGATCTTTCCTTAAGACCTCAACATCTGAAATGAGTGTGTCCTGCAGAGTGGCACATTACTGGTTAGACACTAATATAAAATGGAAGCTGTCAGCGGCCAACTATACAGCAAAATCCTTCTCTAGCAACAGGCTTAGAGAAGAGAGAGCTGGAATAAAACTGAACACATGATAAAACTTGATGCTTTAGCACAATGTCAGGCCTTAACTGTTATTGTAATGAGATTATTTCGACATTATGCATTAGGGGAACTGTATTTGGCCAGTTTGAGTTCTACCTCAAAAGTAAATGCATAACCTTTACGAAAATACACCAAAACCTATGCAGAAATAGTATTTAAATTTAAAATAACTAGTGCTGCCACATGATTAATCGTGATTAATCACATGTAAAATAAACATTTTGGTTTACATAATATATGTGTGTGTACAGTGCATATTTATTTTGTACATATAAATACAAACACATGCATGCATACATTTAAGAAAGATATGTTGTTTATATATGAAATATATTTATATATAATATAAAATATAAGATTTTAAATATATAAATGGATATACATTTAAATATAAAACAATATATATTGTATGTGTGTGTATTTATGTATAAATAATAAATAAAGTACACATACATATATTATGTAAGCAAAACTTTTATTTTGGATGCGATTAATTGCGATTAATCATTTGAGAGCATTAAAAATAACCGTTTTCTATTTTAATATATTTAAAATAGAATCTATTACTGTGATGGCAATTTTTCTCCAGTTTTCACTGTCACATGGTCCTTCAGAAATTTTTCTAATGATCTCTGTTCATTAATACATTTTATTATCAACGTTGAAAAGTTTTTAATTTTTTCTTCAGTACTCTTTGATGAACATAAAATTCAGAAGAACAGCATTTATTTCAAATAGTGGGCACATTTGACTGATACATTGTTTTGCTGTGGCACATTATAGAACATACTCAGAATGTGTGCATCCAATGTTTACTTTCACACACTGTCTCATACAGCAGTACCTGATGGCTCATTTAGTGTGACTCATGTACTTTCAAAAATACGTAATTACTGTACTTAGCTTAATTACCTCACAGTATAATAACTTCATCTATAATCAACCACATAAAAATGTATCTGTAAAAATGCAGTAAGTTATTCACAGCCATATATTTGAAACTATAATTTATTTAAATAATAATAATAATAATAAAGTATCAGGAGGCCTAACACACTGAAGAAAAGTCAAAATGTATGGTGTTTGCAAACATAGGCTCATCACAGATTTTCAGGAAATGGCATAAGCATCAGCATTCCTTTGGTAAACTCATTTACTTCAGTATTTGAAGTATTCTGGTATCAGGCCCAAGTCTTGAACATGGCATTTCTGCGTCATGTGACTGCAACAGAGATGTGCATTATAGTCATAGAGAAAAGTTTCAGAATTTCCTTCCTAATAACTATGTTGGAAATTATTGAATAAGGTCAGTCAGAGAGCTGGTTTGTTCAAGGATATACTGAGGAATCCTTTACCTCACTTCAGTGCTCCGGACACAACAGCTACCAAAGAAAAATAAAGTTTAAGCAAATATGTGATTATCGCTCCTTAGTTTAACCATTTTGTAAAATCAGAACTACATTTGTCTAAATATTTAAGAATTAATTTAAAAATGAAAAAGCAGAAATCAGCTTACTGAGGCTGGATTTGTTTGAATAATAATACTGTGATATATTATTACAATTTCAAATAATTACTTTTTTTATTTTAAGTTATTTTT
The DNA here is from genome assembly GCF_003368295.1 of Carassius auratus. Classification (NCBI taxonomy): domain Eukaryota; kingdom Metazoa; phylum Chordata; class Actinopteri; order Cypriniformes; family Cyprinidae; genus Carassius; species Carassius auratus. Next base: position 5,292,380 of record NC_039268.1, read on the forward strand.
GTAAATTCTTTTTTTAGCCATTTTTTTTCAGCAGCTATTACTTCAGTTCACACCATCCTCCAGAAAGCATTTTAATATGCTGATTTGGTGATCAATAAATATGTCTTATTATTATTATTATTATTATTATTGTTATTATTATTATTATTATTATTATTATTATTATTATTATTATTATTATTATTATCAATGTTGAATGTTGTGCTGCTCAGTATTTAAGTGGAAACCACATTGCATTTTTTTCCCCAGGATTATTTGAAGAATTTATATTTTAAAAGAACATAAAACAATTATTTTTGTAAAGTTTTCACTCTTGTATCCAATGCATCCTTGATGAATAATAATAATAATAATAATAATAATAATAATAATAAAACAATAATTCTTTACTTGAGATAATACTGAAAACATTGTCATGACTGAAATCGGTGGATAACGAGCATTTTCCCAGGTCAAATTTGAAAACAGTCCGATGGCTAAATCAAACATTAAGTTCTTCCTTTAGACATGTTACTCCTGCATTAAGCCACATCTCTTTTTTGAAAGTTGCAGGCACACATTTCTAATCTTGTTTGGTGGTTGGCCCTGATATAAAGCTTTTCTTAACAGAAGAGAGTTTTGAACTCTTGGCCTGGATTTGAGTTCCCACTTGAATCATTTATTGGGATTTGGAGCAATGATACATAAAAGGCACAGGAACTAGAGTGGGGACCAAGGGGCATCAGATGCTCTGTGTACACAGAGGCCTTTAGCAGTAGTTTGACCTCTTTAATAGAGTTTAAAACACAGCTCAAAGGAACAAAACATGCTCCAGTGCAGCATGTTGTACATGCAGAACAAGTCTAACGTTGATGGTTTGTGAATGGAAATGAATGACACACACACACACACAAACACATACATAAACCTCTAGCTTTATGAACAGGAAAATTATAGTATAAATATGACTTCATATTGTAAGCCCGATTGAGTTCATCAAAATGGTTTGTGAACTACAGGGGGTGTTTAACAAGCTTTTATTTCTATTTTCTCACAGTCAGCACAGTCAAATCTTGAAAGAATTCTGCCTAAAAGCCCTGTTGGGGCCAAGAAGAACTCATCAGCATGAGTGTGATTGTGTGAATAGATGCCCATTTCACTCTCCTAGCAGACATTTTGAGTTCATTTGAGATGTTCTTTATTGTTCCTTAGCTTGCAGGACACACTGGCACTACCTCAGAGCATATAAACAAGACATGTTTTAATAAAAAAAATTAATTTCAGATTTAAATTAGAATTATAAGATAGTGGGGTGGTTATTAGATTTTCTAAGTGACAGAAGGCAGAGGGTGAAAGTAAATAGCACATTTTCAGATGCCCTTATAAACGTCGACAGGGTCTCCACAGGGATGGGTTCTCTCAGCCTTGCTTTACATTTTGTACACTAATGACTGTGTGAGTAAATTTTAATTTTAAAATTTGCGGATGACACCCTTATTGTCAGTCTTCTGAGGAAGGATGAGAACCGTCATGGTACAGTAGTGAACACATTTATAACATGGTGTGATAGTTTACTTTTTGCGTGTGAATATAAAGAAGACGAGATATGGCTATTGACTTTAGATCTAGTCATTCATCATCAGCTCAGCCAACTATAGTTAAAGGTCAAATGGTGGAATGGGCTTGTGCTTATAAGTATCTTGGGCTTATTATTGACAACAGACTACATTTTGGTGGTAATGGTAATCTAAACGTGAAGCATCAGAACTCATTGAATGGCATTGTTAACCAAGGAAGTAAGATTATTAGTCTAATCAGACTGGGTTATCAGAAAATTTTGAGTGGTTTGTCTTACAGAAAGCCAAAACTATCCTTGTGGATCATACTTATCCGCTGTTTCATGAGTTTAAAATGATTCCTTCTGGGTTACGTTATAGTATGCCTAAACTTAAGAGTAACCGGTATGGATTTTCTTTTATTCCTACTGCTGTTAGACTCTTAAACCTGTGAGAGTGTTGTTTGTATTGTTTATGGATTGTTTTTAGTATGATGGTTGTGTGTTGTTTACAGATTTTATGCTGCATCAAAAATTGCCCCTTGGGCTTGCAATAAACTTGAACCTTTAACCTTGAATCAATAGTTCTCTTCCCTATCCAGCACTTCTAACATAGCTGATCACTGATATAAACTGCTGGTGGAAAGTTTAGGGGTCAGCTGTTTTTTTTTTTTATTTATTTTTTTTATTAATACTTCTATCTAGCTAGGATGCAATTCATTTATCCAATGTAACCGTAAGGTCTTTTATAAGGTTACAAAAGATTAAAGTCTACATATTCATCAAGTAATCCTGAAAACATGCACATTGGTTTAGATATATTAATACTAATACTAGGCATCATAAGAGTTTTCAACTCTAATAAGAAATATGTTATTTCTTAGATAATATTTTAGCTTTTAATATTTCACAATATTACTGTTTTTACCACATTTCTGATCAAATAGGCACAGCCTTGGTGAACATAAGGCACTCATTTTAAAAACATAAAGACGAGTAAATGCTGAAAGGGTGAACTATATCCTTTTTATCTTATCTAGCACCTTCCTCATCAATAAACACCACCAAAAAGACCAAGCTGCTCAACAGACTTCATCAGTTTGACTATGCTGCACTAACTTGTAAGAGCAATCTGAAATATGATAATAATGTGACAGCATAGAAAGGACATCAAGGTCTAAGTTAGACTTTTTAATAGGTAATATCTTGAAACTTTGTTCAGCTCAAGGCCAAGTCAGCAGTATTCATCAGGGATCTAATTATGAGGTTGATCTTCATCATTAATAACTGTATCATCATAATAACTGTACCTTTGCACAATGTAATTATCCTTCTGTCTCTAAGGGTGAGTGAAAATAAATCTATAAACCCTGTTGATGGGGCAAGGCTTTGCCTTTATTAGGAACAAATTCGCACATGCATGCACATGCACATATCTGGAGACTAAATCTGTATCATGGGTCTTGAACTCATGAATTGAACTGAAAAAGCTTAATTAAATCATTAATCAAAAACACAATCATGGTAACACTTTAATTAATATACTCAAAACAGTTCATTTATATTAATAGACTCAATACAAATAGTGAATTCTTAATTATCACTGTTATTAATACAATTATTATTATTTAATTATCTCTTAGTCAAAGACTTGTTAATTGGTAATATGGAGTCAATAGTTCTCACTTTAGGTTTGGTGCTTTAAACCAACCTTTAATTGCATTCATATTCAATGTCAGAGTAGGCAGGTTAGATTTGGTTCAAAACATTTTTGTTATGCTGAATAAAAGTTTCTTCACATCCCGACAGAAATCACTATGTTAAACACTAACATGTATTTATATCGCCTGTGGAAGGTGTAAGACCATAAAATGTTCATGCAATAATATTCCTTGGTCCAAAGATTACGATATGCAGTCCTACCTGCCTGTCAACGTATGTATTTGCATACCTCTGTGCACACTGTTTTCACAGACATGATAAACCATTAGTGTGTTCCATTATGCTATAGCAGACTGAGCAAGAATAGAAAATGATATTTTTGTAATATTATGCTCGTGTACGGAAATGTTTTCTCACCAGGTAATCTAACAGCGTTGCATTCAACCCTCCACCAATGGCTAGGGTTAAGGGACAGAATATAAAGCTTGTACAGTGTATACAGCATGGCGATAACTGTAGTACAGACTATAACTATAAACTATAAACTAATAGTTTGCAAAAGATTTGCAAGTACTTCATTAGTGGTGTTATCAAAATCATAACTGAATTGTGTGACACTTATAAATTGTGAATAAAATCGATTCTCTGTTCACCAATAGATTCACACCCCTACCTTATGAATAAATACATGCATACAGTCACAAGTGCATAACATTTGCTCAATATGGGGAGTGATTTTTGAAACATTCACTCTGTTAGTGCCACTTAAATGGTTCCAAGAATCTCAAATCCACCATGAAGCCCAGATTCATACTCCAACTCCCTGAAAAATCTCCTGACTGACACAGTCCAGCACATTCACAGTGTCGTGTGTGCAGCATCATGTATGAAAAGGGAATTACTTCAGTAATCACTGGTCTCATTATCTCCATCATTGACACTACTGTGTTGTCAAGAGAATAACACAATGAGCAACTAGTATCTCTCTGTCTGCATTACTAATACAATCCTTTGCTATCTTTATTGCTCATTCACAGACAAGATGATTGGAATAAGCAAGATTCCTTCTGTACTATGTGTCAAACTGAAACTCACACACTCAAGGACTCTTGTTGCTCACTCTGCCCTTGAACTCATAATAGTTCATGTCTCCATTAGCAGTAGAAAAGAGTCATTCAAGCCCTTAAATGGCAAGCATTCACTCCAGTGCTCCGTAACAAACACAAATCCCCACAAGAACTCCAGCCACCAGTCCTGGGTTTCAGCCTCACAAATAAATGACAATTACACAGCATGGCGTGTTTTGCTTGGGCTGGTTCCTGTCTAATGGATCCTGCTGTATAAATAATGACTGTGTTTTGGACGACGCCTCCAGGGTCTTGTGGAATACGACAAGGATGAATAAACACAGAAAGCTATGAGAGACTTTGCCTAAGGGACCGAGGTTGGCAAGGCGGGCTGCTGTCAATCACCCATGTAAATGCATAAAGGTAAAAATATATGCATGGAAGCACACCCACAACAGATCACACATACAACGCCCGTCACACATCAGTAGACACACAATGATTACACATACTGACACATATTATATTTGTTCCCTCTTAGTTCTTGTTTGACACCAGTTTCTTGGACTGGGGAACGTGCCACAGATGCCCATGGCCAGAGATGTAGTAAGTTGGAGTGATTTTATTGCTTTCAAAAGGGCGTGGTCGTGAGCTAGCATAGTGATTTCGGATGTGGTGCTTGAAAAGCATGGCGCTATATAAATGCTTTTAATCAAAACTGTGTATACAAGCAAGCACAAACATGGAGCAGGAAGAAAGAGTCGGCAGAAGAAAGATGCTGGAACTGGTTTAAAACCGTCTTAAAATAAAAGCCAGCATGCATGCTGGCCACTCATGAAATGCACTGTGGACAGGACTGTCTGGGGATTAATATATTTATTCAGCAAGGATGCATTTATTTGATCAAAAATGCATGTAAAGACTTTTATATCATTACAAAAATGTCTACTTCAAATGCTGTTTCTTTTGAATTTTCATCAAATAAATCAAAGATACATCAAATAATTCTGAAAAATAAAATAATTAAATAAAAATATGGCTTTCAAAAGATGAACAAAGAACCGATACTGAAGGCTGAAGTAATTAAAAATGCAGCTTTTCCATCACAGTAATAAATGGCATTCTAAAATATATTGAAATAGAAAACAGTTATTTTAAACTGTAATACTATTTTACAATTTTTTTTATTGTTTAAAGTGCCCCTATCATGCCATTTTTACAGTTCCTAATATTGTTGTGGGAGTCTCCTACAATAGGATTACACGCATGCAAGGTCAAAAAACTCTTTTGTTTTCCCAAAATATGCATCTAATATCACCTTATTTTCCAGCCATTCTCAAACAATTTGTTTGAAGCAGTTCAAAGATTCAGTCTCTCTAAAACACTCCTTTCAGTGAACCTGCCCTGCTCTGATTGGTCAGATGACCTAGTCTGTTGTGATTGGTCTATGACATACAATGCGTGTCTGAAACAATACGCTTATTTCAATAGTTATGTATTTTGAACGCTTTATAGAAAATATTAACATCTATAATTTATCATAGTTTGTGATTCAGTGGAGCAGCTGGTCCAAACAAACAGTATACTGATCCATCTTACAACAGCAAGCATTTTGTAAATCCTGCATTGAACTCCCCGAAATTAGAGAAGCAGTCGTCAGTAAAATGAGGTGTTTGTGGGCGGGGTCAAGTTGTTCATGGCCGGCAAATGTAAAACACATGCAAATGTGTTACTCGTGATGTGTAGCTGTCACTGAAGAGTTTTTTTTATTTTTTTATTATTTTGGGAGGCAATAACTTTATTTATCATGCACTGTCAACTTGTTTACGTTCACATACAGCTACATTATACATTGCATGATAGGCAATATTGGAAATGGCATAATAGGGGTACTTTAAATCAAGATTTGACTTGAGTTATTATTTCTTCAATGTGTATATTATTATTTAGGTGAAAACTGCAACTTTGAAAAGTAATAGCACACATCTTCTCAACAAGCCCCATTATTTGCATTATCAATCATGCTTGAAGAACAAACAGATGGGATAAATTATGTTTCAAATATAAATTGTGGGGTTTAGGGGTTTTGAAAAACCAGAACTACATAATGAGCTGCAGGACTTGTGGAAGATTAGGGTTTGAAACCAGCCTGCATCTCCTCATTCCACTCCCCCTCTCTTCTTCCCCATTACTTTCTGTCTGCTTTCTACGGTCTATAATAAAACTTGCAAAAATACCCCAAAATAAATAAATAAAAAACACTGTAAATACAGCATTTAATACAAAACTAATTGAAATCTTGTGATGCATAAAAGAAGACCTTTTTTCCCCAAGATTTCAATTTATTTGCATACTTAATTGCTTTGTTATAGTCAAATTATGTGGAAATTCCCCCAGAATTTCCCTTCCTGACTGACTGATGAACTTCAGAGGCATGACACATAATGCAAAATATCTCATGTGCAAAAATATTTTTTATATGTATACTGCGTGACTATATCATTATTTTTATTATTATTATCTCTGCTTTCTTTTTTACCTTCCTTGAGTGTAAATCAAATCGAAAAAAAAAAAAAAAATAGAATAAAATAAAAAAACATCTTACCTTCCTTGTACGAAGCTTTACAAGGGAACCTTCAGCTTTTGGAACACTCTCAAGGTCTTTGGCTGTATCTGTATATTGATTTGCCTGATGTTCATCATAGTGTCCTTCAGGTTGAGGTTTTTCTCTAGTCACCTCCTTTACCCTTGTGTTTTGGTCCTCTGAAGTTCTCAAATTCTCACAGTTGATGGTATTTAGGTTTGTACTTGTTGGATGTTCTGGTATCTCTGCTGATATCTGACCTGAAACATCATCTCCAGATTCGGGAAAGGAGCCCTCATGGATGGTTTGGAGTTTCGATGAGCAATCATGCCATGTTTCCAGTATGTCAGTTTTTCCAGATGGTTCCAGTCGAGACGTTTCACAAGCAAGTGTTTTAAGGCTTCCATTGTTTAACATCTCATGATCGCAACATTTAAAAATGCCATTACCTTCCCGATTTTCATTGTCTTGACCTTGAGATATTACGTGATGCTTGCACACTTGACTTGCTTTATTAGCATCCGAGCTAGCTTCTGGAATGTGAATTTCTTGAGAAGCTGATGATGATAACAAGTTTGGGATCAAAGTTTCATCTGAGTGTGAGAATTCGACTTTGCCACATGTTATAATAGTCTGTTCAGACGTATCACAACATTGTCCTTCTACAATATTGTTTGGGTCAGCAGATTCCTGCTGTGAATCAGAGGTGGGAAGTTTATTAGTTATTTCTGTGATACTCATGTGCTCATGCACTAACAACTGACTGCCCACACTGACCTTAACCAATGATTCTGTATTTTCTTTGCAAGTTCCACTTTTGGGATAAGTTGGGTCAGAACAGTCAACTTTGACAGAGTGACTGTCCTTCAGCACATTTGATAAATCATCCGTTTCTCCTATTTGAGCTAATATTGGGGTAGGGAGTGCAGAATGTGTCAGGCTATGGGAAGCAGATACTTTATCCTTGTTTAGTTCCTTATTATCTGTTTCTCCATTCTGAGCCTGCAAATTTCCTGAAGCAGAACATTCCAATTCATCTTGATCTGCCATGTTGTCTAAAGGTAGTCTGTTATCTTGGTCACTCTTGTGCTGTGCTATCTCATTGACCGTTTTTCCAGGCGTCGATGATTTGCACTTTGTGCCTTCACAGTTAGGTTGAGCTCCACCTTTAAACTTCTGCACAATACTCTCCATCGTTCTTGTACCATCTCGGATCCAAAATCCCAAAGTCCTAGGCTGGTGATGACCACACTCAGGCATGGAGGCACACCTACTGCGCTGGTACCGCACATGGCAGCAGACCAAGTCTAGGTCATCATAGCTGTACTGTAATCCTGTCCGTGGGGTCACATGATCCTCCCAGCTTCTCTTACGAATAGCAACAGGCATGGCCAGATCCCTTGGCTAGCCCATAGAGCCTTATTATTACAGCCCACGGAAAGCACAAAACCAGATACAGGTCCTCCTGCAATAGAGAGAGAGAGAGAGAGAGAGAGAGAGAGATAGAGGAGAGGAGAGGAGAGGAGAGGAGAGGAGAGAGACATATAGAGAGAGAGAGAGAGAGAGAGAGAGAGAGAGAGAGAATTTCTTCAATGTCAAACACTTGTGATCTTCATATGTGAGAGAAATGGAAAATATACGCCTAATGAATTTTACTGACATTGAAACTCAAGTGCTCTTAAACTTGTTTACTCTGAAGAGTCTGTTCTGTGTTATATCGAAAACCACATTGACAACTTAATGTAGTGACACAATCCTTTTCGAACATGAATGCTTGATTTATTCTTGAAGAACTAAGTGCATACAAACCAACAATGAATTGTCAACTTTTCAACCTGCTTTTTTGATACTTACAGAAGAGATTATTACCAATTACAGCCACAAGAACAAACATTTAAAGCAGATCTCAAACAGCTGTAGCACTGACTCGTGCAGGAAAAGAAAAATAACCGAATCACATTTACCCTCGCACCAACCGTTGAGTCAGCCAAGCGTTTCACCAGACCCTCCACCCACTCAAAAGTACAGTAAGACTTCTCTACATTTTGCACAAGTCATTTTTCCGTGATTGGGCATTAAGGACTGACTTCTCTTTAAAATTAGACCACAAGGAAGGTCTCAAGATGGAACGAAATGCAGTAATAAAAGACCGCTGGGGGAAACCACACAGCGTGGTGAAGTGGCAGGAGCTCTTGTATTCTCTTAAGTCTGAACGATCTTCTTGACGTCTATGTGAAGTCAGCGGTTAGTGGCATGAGTTCAGAGACGGTCCCAACCAGGACATTCCTCTCACATCTGGCCAGAAGTTACTCCCTCTGTTGAACATCTGGTTGTGAGGTCCAACTTTCCTTTGGCAAGCGCTTTCGCGGATTATTCGTTTTCGATAAAGACAGTTATCTTGTCGTAAAGAGAGATAATCCTTAGTTTCTCACGTCACTGAAATCCTGTACTTTGTGCTTGTTTGGTAATGTCTGGGTCTCAGAGTCTGCTAGAGTAACTAAATGTCTAAATTTGAACATAAACAACGGAAACGTGACAGAAAACCAGACAGCAGACATTTAAAAGAGATTCATCAGCACACACTCATTATTACCTGGATGCTTCTTTCCTTCTCCTCTTCCTCTGGCCTTGAGAGTGTGTCACTTCATGTTGGTACTGTCCGTCTGTGGCGATGGAGCAGCCAGTTACCCACTCGCCCCGTTGTGTGGTGAGCTCACCCTCTGACACAGCTAGCTCTGTTCTCTAGCCAGCCAGGACATCAAGGTCATGTGTTTCCAGGGGTCAACAACTTTTTTTATGGTCCCATGCGATGTTACAATCAAACACAATGGCTGCATTGAAAAAGAGAAATGCCGAAAAAATACATTTTCTGTGTTAAATAATTATCCAAGGTGCAAAATAAATAAACAAATCCATGTTTGAAGCCTCTTGACTACTTCAGTTGTGTTGATAGATCAAGTGTTCAGCTATCAGACTGGCATGCGCTCCTCAGCAATAAGTGTCCCTAATTGTTTCTGCAACCAATTTGCGTTTTTCTTTCAATGAAGCGGTTGAAGAGATGATGCAAGAACTCCAGAAGAGGGAGGAGGAAGCCATTTGTTCTCTCCCCAGACGTCTGGAGCGATCACTGATCGTGGTCAGTTCCTGCTAGAGCCTTTTCTCCCTGGAAGAAACAAGGAGGAGGAGAAGAAAACAGAGACGCGTGGAGCTTGAAATGTGGAGAGCATGTTGTCATCTTGACAGCATTAGAGGTCTTTGCTTAGGATGACTGTTCTTTTTGTTTCTGGCAGTCTTAAGTCATTGTTTTCCCTTCTCACTCTCTTCCTCTATCTCTTGCTTTTTTAAACTCTCTTTTTAGAAACCAGGCTTTTCACATCTCTAAAGTGCAGTTCTTTTGGAAACTGACAGTCTACTCTTTACTCTCTCTCTCTTTCTCACTGCTTTTCTTTTCCCCCTTTCTATTTCTGTGCTGTTCGTAACATTTAATTCTTCCTATAAAATCGGCATGCCACATTCCCTTTCCTCTCACTGACATTCACCCACAGAAACACACACACATACTTCTCTTTCTATGCCTCTGTGTGTCTGTGTATCAGTGTGTTAGCTGGGGAAAGCACTCTCAGTTTTGATTAGAAGCAGACAGCGTGCTGTGTAAAGGTTTGAGTCAGAGGGCTAAGTCAGATTGCAGTAATGCTTTGGCACTCATTTCTGATTTTGTAATTTTTTATTGTATTTTATTTTACCCAAACAAATCCTTATATCCTTAATAATAATAATAATAATAATAACCAGTACATATAGTATATTATTAGAAATACAATAAATAAAAATAAATAATTAATTACATTTATATAGTGCTTTTCTAGACACTTAAAGCGCTTTTACATTCACTTGGGGAATCTCCTCATCCACCACCAGTGTGCAGCATCCACCTGGATGATGTGACGGCAGCCATAGTGTGCCAGAACGCCCACCACACACCATCAGTAGATATGTGGATTATTAGGATGCCATGATGGTCAGAGGGCAATGTGGGAATTTGGCCAGGATGCCATGGTTACACCCTTACTCTTTTTCAAAGAACATCCTGGGATTTTTAATGACCATAGAGTCAGGACCCCGGTTAAACGTCTCATCCAAAGGACGGTGCTTTTTAACAGTTTAGCGTCCACATCACTATACTGGGTCACTAGGACCCACACAGACTGCAGGGTTAGCACCCCCTGCTGGCATTCCTAGCACCTCTTCCAACAGCAACCTAGTTTTCCCAGGAGGTCTCCCATCCACATACTGACAAGGTTCAACCCTGCTTAGCTTCAATGGGCGACCAGTCTTATGGCTATGATATAGTAGCAGTAGTATTAAAATTATTATAATTTTACTTTTTATATTCAGCTAATGCACAGAAATACTTTCTAATATTGATAAAACTGATTATAGGTTACTATATTTGTATTATTATTATAGCCTAAATAGTTTAAGGAACATTGTTCTACATGTCTTGGAAAGGGCCACATCAAAACTCTTTGACAGTGGCTTGCTTGTTCTTTGGCTGCTTCAAAAGAAAACAAGGTATAGTGCATTTCAGTGTGTGAGTTGGCCATTCATTGCCTAATATAGACATGTTTCTTGACAGTCACCCTCTCTCTCTAACTTTGTTGTTGAAAGGGAAAAGACCAGGACCCGTATTAATGAAACATCTTAGTGCTAAGAGTTGCTCCTAGTAACAAAATTCTAAGAAAATTCTTCCTAAAATTAAAGAAAAGATCCTAGCAAAGAAAAAAGTAATTCAGAAATCATCTTATCCAGTAAAAGAGGTCTTGTGGACCAAAATTGTTCGGAATAAGGATGGGGACTTTTAAGAGGCTTAAGAGTTTCTTTAGCAGTGGAGAAAATGAATGAAACATAAATAGGGAAAAGAAATTAGTTTCTCTAGATCGTGCAGGAATTATGTTTGTGACCGATATTATTGAGATCAGAGATGCACATGCGCTTCTCTCCAACACCACGCCGAAATGCTATAGCGCCAGAAATTTTATAATCACTACATCAACATTAACATATTTGGTAACTGGAAAAAACATAACTATGCTGCAGTGATGTTTTGGGTCTATCACAAGCAAAGTGATCACACAAACAATTACCTAATTGTGTTGCTGTTCATTTCCTATGAAATACATGAAGTATGACATTAACAGCATGGCAAATAATAATAATAATAATAATAATAATAATAATAATAATAATAATATATATATATATATATATATATATATATATATATATATATATATATATATATATATATATATATATATATATATATATATATATATATATATATATATATACTGTTACCCTACACTTTAAAGCACTCATTCATTTCCTTCTTGGGCAACCAACCAAGTCACTGTCTTGGAGTCACAGCCCTGCCTCCTCACTAAAATGAAAGTTTTTTTTCCTCGTCTTTCCTAACTCAGAGTTGCTCTTAGATTGGTCCTGAATCACTCAGCTAAGACTCATATATATACATTTTTAAGCTAAATTAGGAGCTTTCTTAGAGGGATCTTAGAAGCCTTAAGAATATGGGCCCTGGAACCCATACAAACTAAAGGGGCGTTCACACTGACTGCTATTTGCAGTGAGTAAGTGGCTGGAAGTCATTCAGTTTCCGCTTGAGCGCTGACAATTTGTTGGCAAACAGTAATTGTTGGTGACATGATGTGAGCGTGAGCAAAATACAACACAGTTTAGAAAAGCTTATGTAAATAAGACGGGCAAGACAGAGGAGAAGCTAATGTTACTATTGTGATTTAATGTTAATGTTGTGATTACAGGGATAGTTCACCTATAATGGAATCTTATCACCATTTATTGACCTTACTGTGGTTCCAGACCTGTGATACTTAATGTCTTCTGAAAGACTCTAGACAATATATTTTAAAGAATAGTCTGGTTGTCGAGAACGTCAACCTGATTTGGTTACCACTGACTTCCATTGTATATAAATAAACAACGTGATCTCATGAGAATACGTGTGTATTTTTACATTAAATGTGGTTCTACCACACGTACATTTACTTACGTTTTCATGCACATAAAAACGTACAACTTTGACGTTTTTATAGCAGTAAAACGTAAAAATAATTACGTGTTAGCAGCTAAAAAAACATATAGTGTGAATGTATATGAATTCCCATGTATTAATATTAAAATCGTGGCTTTAATGATTTAAATCTGTTGTATTTAATTGTCATATCAATACATTTTTTATTGAATTTATTGAAAGTAACGTTAGTTTACTCATCTACTTAACAGGAAATAACATTTCTGTGCATGCTGCAAACTTGTTTCGGGGGATTACATAATGTTAAACGAGACTACACTTTGAAACCTTAAAATAAATGCAATTTATGTAATTGTTTAACCATTTTTTAATATTTTGTTGTGCGTTTTTCTCCTATTCAATGACTGACAATACAACCATAGATACACAAAAGCACAGCATAAAATTACAAATCACATCCATTTTATTTGTTTGCTGTACTCCATATCTTTGGAATCCAGATGTTTGCAAGGAACATATCCAAATTCAGCCCTTTATCAATCGATCTTCATCTTCATTCTCAGCAACAGCAACAGTCACAGTCAAAGCCCGCACTCGTTATGATTCGAAATTTCGAATTTGAAAATAATGCCAGTGCGCCACCCTGGAGAAACGTTACGACATGGTTTACGGCACTTATATCGAACACTCATTGGTTCTCACCTAATTCGTCACAGATCGCGACATGTCGTGTTTCAGTTGATAGACATTTGGAATCAGTACTGCGCCAGTGCGCCTTCACGGAGAGAAGACAGATACATATTTTCACTGATTAATAAATTAAATTCTGCTCTATACCCTATAAAATCTATTACTTCCAGAGAGGACTGCGACTGGAACTCATTATCATTTGAACTATTTTTGGTACCACTTTTGATATTTTCGCAAAAAATAAATGATTAACGTTACATTTGTTATTTGTTTATTTATAACAGCAACTTTAAGAAATGGTTATGGGTAGGTGTAGGATTAACGTTAGTGGCTGAAAATAACGTTTTAAATGTTATATTTTTACTAAAATTGTGGTTTATTATGTTTTATTCTTTTAACATTCTGTATAAAATGGGTAGGTTTAGGTTCAGGTGGGGTATAGGGATCTTACATTTATCAAACAAAATTATAAAAAGGGAAAATATACATAATAATCAGATATGCATTGAAAAGCAGCTTCATGAGCAAATTTCTATGGATAACTGGCTGGTCAGAGAACACGTTCTATCTGTACGTATTTGAGGTTGTTTTTACCTAAATTTAGATCCATATCAAACCTGTAATTACGTCCAGATAATACGTACACGACACTGTAAATACGTAAAGGCACATACGTATTGGACAGTTTTAATTTACTTCTAAATATGTACGTTTTGATTGTGAGATCAGGCTGAAATAAATAAATAAATAAATATATACTACTACTAGTACTACTAGTAATCAAAGTAATAATTGTTAGTCACAAACACACACACACACATTAGATTGTGAATTATGAATTGTGGAGATATTCCATAGACTTCTTTTACTTTAATACTTACCAAACAATATTTTCTATCCCATAACCCTTACCCTAAACTTACCCCTTACAGAAAACCTGTTTGCACTGTTACACTTTCAGATCATCACCATTTACATTTTTTTATTTACCATAAGGACAAAGATGTTGGATATTGCAATCTTTGTGGGGACAATGTGTATACATGATCCACACACACATAAACACAGCTTTTCATTTATAAATTAAATAAAGTGGAAAGAATGGAAAGAAAGAAGACATCATTTCCTCCTCCGTTTCTCTATCTCTTTCTGTCACATTATTTTTGTCTGTCACATTCAAACCGGACTGAAGATACGCTCCAAATATCGAATGATTGTATACTCCTGGAAACTGACAAAACGGACTAAACTGAAATGCAGACAATAAACCCACACAAAAATGGACAAACATGATCTCGGTCACGTGGCCTTCTGTTTGTATAACCTAAACCACCCTTTCAGTCACTACATGATAGTTAAGCAAATGGATTTTGAACACACACTCACAAGCTCCCAGATACAAGCTGTGTGTGTGGCGTGTGTGGGAGGTTGCTTCGAGGAGTTTTTCATGGGAAAACTGTACTGTCCTATTTCTAACTGCTCTTAACCTCTGCTATTCCTGCTCCTCCAAACAGAGGCCAAACATCACACAAACTCATGACAACATAAAGTAGGTCTAGATCAGTGTCCATTTAAAATACAAGGGATAGTGTGTGTGACTCAGTTCCTCAAATAATTACCTTCACAATATTCAGCTATATTCAGTGCTGCATAATTGCTGAAGTGCAATTTTGTGTTCTGACCAAAAATAAACTGTTATTTCCTTAAAAAGTTGAAAACCATGATATCCTGATACATGAACAGCTCATGCATACTATAAAATTGCTGCTCTGAGCTATATCCATCATTTGAGGTTAAGCTATACTGTAATTAAATTATATGAGTAATAGAAAAAGGTGTGTATGTATGCAGGACCTGTCATCTTTCCTAAAAAATGCTGAAATACACCCACACTCGTTGCTCTAGAGCGGAAACATGCCCATTTAGGAGCATGAGAGTTCCGCTCTCGCATAACAGCATCATTAGTCACATGACTCATGATAAAGAATGACCCATTCATGAAGTGCTCAGAAGTCCCATCTGGTCTGCCCTGTGCTCTATAAGCCCAGCTCAGAGCAAACAGAGGAAATGCTCCCACATTCCTGTGTCATATAGTTTATTATTGGTGGACGGTCAGTTTAACTTGAGGAGGACACCCACGTGGGACTGCTGGAAAGTTTTGCTCGCTTGAAGGGAAAAGTGGAAAAGTTATCAACTTTAAATGCAAATGCAAATGTCAACTGCTTACTGAGATAGAAGACAAACGGTTCAATCATTTGCATGGAAAGTGATCTGGTAACTGTGCAGATCCATCAAAAGTTTGGCGAATTTCAGTTTTCTTATTAAACATCAAGAACAAAAATAGGAAAGGCTATAGTTTAGTTGTAGTAGTAGTCGTAGTAGTAATGTGGATAATTAATTTAGATAGTAGTTTAGATAGGTGTGTATAAAAAAAAAAAGGTAATAGGCAATTTATAATATATGTAAATAACAACAACAGCAACAAAAATAATATGGAAAATTCAAATTTAGATTTTATGAAACATATAAAACAGAAACTACATTCGTTTTAATAAAAATATTAAGAAAGCAAAACGATTAATTAGTTGTTTATTAAATATGACAAAATTATTTCATATCATATACCTGTATTGTCACCCAAAAAAGGGGGATAATAGTTTTCAATAACATATTATATTGCTTAAAGTTTTGTGTGTAGTTTGATTTATTATTATTATTATTATTATTATTAGTATATATTTTTTTCTAATATACAGTATTCAAATACAATCTGGAAAGTCTAGATAGTGTATTCTTCTTCTTCTTCTTCTTCTTCTTCTTCTTCTTCTTCTTCTTTTTCTTCTTATTCTTCTTATTATTATTATACAATCTATAGACTTTCCAGAAAACACTATCCAGATGTTGATTTTGTTAAACTAATTAATTATATATTTTAATCTCAAATAAAAAATATTAGAGTTGCAAAAAATGAGATAATAATAATAATAATAATAATAATAATAATAATAATAATAATAATAATAATAATAATAATACAATTAATTATTATTATTATTATTATTATTATTATCATTATTATTATATTACATTGTTTTTTGAAAAATAACCAAAGCTTATAGGAACACTCCACTATTTTTGAAAATATGCTCATTTTCCAACTCTCCTAGATTTGAATAATATAGAATAATAATATACAGAATATACAGAATAATATAGTTAAACAGTTGTGTTATTTTCAAAGTCATTCAGCCGATCTCCGGGTCAGGCGATAGCGCTTTAGTAGCTGAGCATAGATCATGAAATCTGATTAGACCATCAGCATCTCGCTCAAAAACATCCAAAGAGTTTCGATATTTTTCCCATTTAAAACTCAACTCTTCTCTAGATAAATTGTGTACTAAAACTGAAAAATGAAAAGTTGCCATTTTCTAGGCTTATTTGGCTAGGAACTCTGCTCTCATTCTGGCGTAATAATAAAGGAACTTTGCTGCCATACCATGTGTAATATCATTGCGAAATGCTGCACCCATAGCAGCAAAGTACTTTGATTATTACACCGGAATGAGAGTATAATTCCTAGCCACATCGGCCTAGGAAATCACAACTTTTGATTTCCCATCGGTCTTAGTACACGATGTAACTACAGAATAGTGAAGTGGGCTGAATGGATTCGAAAACGGTAAAACAACTGTTTAACTCTAGGAGAGTTGGAATATGAGCATATTTTCAAAAATAGTGGAGTGTTCCTATAATTATAATTATTGTTATTATCTCATTTTTGCAGACATTTTTTATCCTATTTTCAAAAATGGCGGAGTGTTTCTATAACAGGGGAGATGAGTTAATCGTGGAGCTTACTAGTGTGTTCTCTGGCAACATCGATCTCCTTCATTGAGCTTCAGACTTATTGCTTGAGCCTGGAGATCAGGACCACAACTATATGCAATAACCACCATATCCTGTTCTCACGATCTCTGGTCATGGCTGACCCCCAAAACCACACACACGGCCCTTTCACAAAGCACTCGGTTAGGCACTGAGATTTTTGTATGCCTTTATATCTACAGTTCTTTATAACAATCCATTTTGAAGGTCAGTGGTGACTGTGCTTGACTTCTCAGATGCTTGGATTTATTCCAAAGTTGTATGCTCTTATTATCTCTGCCTTCACTGCCCCCAACACTGATCTCTTTTTCCCCCCTAAACCATTACCAACGTTGATTAAATCGCTCTGTCCTCTTTGGGTAATTATGTTTTAAATGGGAATTTAAATTGAGTTAAAATTGTTCATCCCCTTGAATGTTTCTCATTATTCAGGCTAAATTAATATATATTTTTTTCAATGTTTTTGCTTTTATTGTTTTCTAACTCCACAAATTTGCATGATATTACTTGCATTTGCTTTCAAAACGCAATACAGCAATTCCAAATACAACAATCTATGTGCAGATTGAATTGGATATTTGGTTGATTTATTATTATGCATTAGTGTATTACACTATTTGTTTTAATATTACAAGCATATTGATTTAGTCATGTGACTAAAGACCAACTATATTAAAACTAAATTAAATTAAATTAAATAATGAGCATTTGTCTCCATCTGAACAGATTTGGAGAAAATTAATATTGCATAATTTGCTGGCCTAATAGATCCTCTGCAGTGAATGGGTGCCATCAGAATAAGAGTCCAAACAGCTGATAAAAGCATCATGATCCACAAATAATCCACATTACATAACTCCATTAATAAATATCTTGTGAAGTGAAAAGGGTTGTTTTAGCTTCTAAATGATACTTGATCTGTGCATTTTTTTTTTCCTGTCAGTTTTGTCAGCAGTCTTGTTGGACTTGTTAACTTTAGTACACAACTTCACAGTAATTAAATGATTGTGTGGATTACTTGTGACATATTGTGATGTTTTTATCACCTGTTTGAACTCTCATTCTGACGGCACCCATTCGCTGCAGAGGAGCCATTGGTGTGCAAGTGATGCAATGTTAAATGTCTCCAAATCTTTTCCATTAAAGAAACAAACATTTTGAATGACCAAAGGGTGAGTACATTTTTTAACAAATTGTCATTTCTGGATGAACTATTTTTATTCAAGATGGAATTTGATAATTGCCATTTACAGTAAAACATCAAAACCTCAAACAACTGAAAGTGACCAAACATAGACTTTTCAACAATGAAAAAAATATAAATAATTCTAAAATAAGATAGACAGACAGACAGACAGATAGACAGATAAAAAAACCTAGTCATCTCTCCAAACTTGCTGAGGTTTGAACATTTAGTTGGTGAGTGTCAGGTAAATATTCTCTACCATTTATCATCATTACTGTGGGAGTGTTTGTGAGAAACCGAGCAAGATATTGTGCATGAGTGACTGACTGATGTTCTAGTGAGTGATGAAGCGTGAGATAGGAAGGCAAATGTCAGTGTGTTCCTGTGTTGTGTGGAAAGGGGCATCATTGGTCATTAGATGTGGGCAGCTCTCCTCCTGCTCATTAACTGAAATAACACATCTGAAAGCTTCTTTAAAAAAAAAAAAAAAACAAGTCTGTGTTAATTAGGACTGATCTCTCTCTCTCTCGCACAATTTTTTTCTGTCCCCACCACTCACTCAACTATATTTTCCTGTGTGGTGGAGTCTAGAGCATTGGGCGGCCCATGCTTGATGCACTGACCCAGAGCAGAAGCAATGACATAGCGTTTTTGAAGAAATGTTTTTTACATGCCCACAGACCACATAATTGCACCTCAAGGCACAGAAAGGAACAAATGTGTGTCTCTGAGACTCCTGGTCGGAACAACTGTGACAACAATGTGAAAAGAGAAACAGAACGGTCAAAACTTATTAGCTGTATGCTAAAAGGAATAGTTCACCATTAAATTAAAGTTGTCATCATTTACTTAACATCAAGTTATTGCAAATCAGTATGACTTTTTTTATTTCTGTAGAAACAAGATGAGATGGGCTACTATGCAAAACAGGCACTGCTCTTTTCATTCAACAACTAGGAGTTGTCAAGCCCTAAAAATTACAAAAAGCATAACAAAGTAGTGGATGACAACTGAAGTCTTCCAAAGGCAGTATGATGAACAGAATAAAGAACAGGTGCCTTTTGGAATGAAACAAAGTGTCAGCTTTCAAATTTAGTAATTTTGTAAGAAATTCAAGCAATAAATACAGTTTTGTGGCTCTTTGATGTGTCGTGACAGATACAAGCGGAACGAGAATCGATCATCTCTTCCACTTTACTATTAAAGCTCGAAATGAACATTGTGGAATACACCGTTTTTCAAGTTCAAGTCCACTTATGTTTTACTCTCCTGTCTGGTTTGTTTGTCGGACAAAAATTACGTTATGATTGGTCAGATTACTTGTCAGTCAAGCTCCCGTGAAGCGTCAATCAGGCCTGTTATAATAGTTAACACATTTCCTAATGAATATATTGAATTGGAGTTTGGAATGACCAGCAATGTATATTTATTCTATATGTACATATAAGTGTTGATGCTGTCGTCCGTGGTCCGATTGGTCTCATTTTAATTTAGTCATGCCAGTAATGCCTGATATTTGGGATTTGTTTTATAAATGACTTTGATGTTTCAACGATTCAGAGTCGACTCTTTATTTTGAGAGACAATAACTTTAAACACAGTGCACTTTCAGAATAAGACTTTGCAGAATGTTTTCATTCACTGTGTTACACACTGCCTGAAAGGTAATTTTCTAAAATTCATAATGGGGCACTTTAAAATTAGGTTTTCTCATATCTAGACATTCCAAGATTGTGGGAATCCTGGTTCATAGATAATAATGAAAGTTGTTGAGGGGCTAAATTAAAGTAATTTGAAGGAATCTTGAGTCACACTTGGAAGTTTACTAAGTCCCCCTAGTGGGCCCTGGAACCATGCTTGAAAACCGCTAAGATAAAGTACACCAACTTTTCACATCTACAGGCTTGAGTCAATTCTGATATAATGCTGATGTGTTTGCATTCATCCTCCTCCACAAACACCACACCTGTCTGTCCAAAGAGCTATTCATTTCTCTTTCTCCCCCTTTATTCATTCATTCTGTGCTCATCTCATTCACTCTCTCCCATCCATCTCATTACAAGAAACACAATTACCAGACGCTCAGGCCTTCCAGTGCTCTTCTTAAAAGAGCTAAGGCGAATTGGACTGTTTATATTCCTTCCCTGATGAAGGCAGTAAGCTCCCATCTGCAACTGATGTGCAGAATCAGCCAATCAGATCCTTGCAAATCATGACTGGCAGGGGTGGGCGGGTATGGCTGGACTGGGGCCATAGATCTGCAATGAGTCTTCCTTTCCAGCAATTCCCCCTAAACAAATAAGATAAAATAAGATTTAAAAGAGAAAAAAAGGCAATACAAGAGAAGCTGTAAACAAAAAAACACCAACAAGTTGAGTTGTCCATCTGGATATGCTAAGTGGGTCAGCTGGAGGTGGGTTTACCCACAGTGTACCTCATTAACATGCTGTGTGTTAGTCTCTTAGACTGGTTGAACTTGTATTAAACAGTAACAGGGCCCCATGAGGGTGGTGGGGGGTGCACACAACAGATGGTTTGATCTATTTATGCTTGCAGGACTGGTGATCAACAAGCTTTCTTAATACTGGATATAATCTTGAATGACAAAACATTATGAGCACATACGGCATGTTATTACTTACATGTTACCTGGGATTTGAATATGTTATGCCTTATATTTCGTAGTAAATGCTAGTTAATGGCCCAGGTGACATATTACTGGTTTCACCTGAGTCTTCCAGTAGGTGGTAGTGTGGTTTCTTTGATCTCAGATGAGGGTTAGCTCAGGACAGTATTGTTACAGTGCTGTTGCCTCACGGTGTGTGTGTGTGTGTGTGTGTGTGTGTGTGTGTTTGTGTGTTGTCTTTCTGGGTATATGAGTTTATGGATTTAGAAATCAAAATAGGGAACAGGTAAGGTATTTTTAACAGTTATGACATTAATAAGCACTACTAGGTTACGAATTGTGTAATAGACATTTAAACCAACCATATGCCCAAAATGCTGTCACATGATCACTTGTTTATGGTTAATCTGCATGCAGGTTATATATTAAAATGATATGAAGTTGCATTCTGGCATAAATACAGGAAATAGATAGATAAGGAATTTGATCATTGTTACTTATTTTTTTATTTTTTTATTGAAATGTATACATTCAGATTCATTCAGATGTTCGTATGTCATCATTCAAATGTTCACATATTAACATGTTTTGTAAGGTTTAAAGCAAACAAACAATAAATAAATTAATTAATTGTGTGACTTTTAAAAGATTTGAAAAAAGAAAATCTATATACAATAGTATAGTATGGGACTTATTACAATAGAATATATTCTAAGCACTTCAATCATTTCAAATATAATCCACTAATGAACTGTTAAATCTGTTATAAGGCAATGATGCTTGTTAATACTGTTACTGACAAAATCCAGATTTTTTTTTTTTTTTTATGACTTAGCTGAGATAGAGGGTGTAGCAAGAATTGTCAAATAACAAATCTATGGAGAGGCACTGGATGCAAACCTACCAAACAAATCAAACCGAGAGTAATGGGAAGCCAAAACAGAGCCTGTCCAGCACAGCTCCCCACGGCATACGCAGCTTTCTATTGTTGCCACATTATTGCATCAGTGTTCTGGCCGGCCAGGGTGCAGTCAGCGAAATTAAAGCCATCTGACCCACAGTGCAAATGAAATGAGATGAATATGGAAGTATGATACCAGAGACAAGCTTCTGCTATACAATGTGTGTGTGTGTTTGTGTGTGTGTGTGTGTGTGTGTGTGTGTGAGAGAGAGAGAGAGAGAGAGAGAGAGAGAGAGAGAGAGAGAGAGAAACTGAACCGAATAATAGCACATAAGTCTAAAGCTTCAGCAGATTGTGACTCTGACTCCCATTGAAGAATTTCTCAAAATCCTTGAATCATGTTTATTTTGATAAAGGTCATGCTCTCCACAAAGAATGTGTTTGACTGTGAATGAAGAGCTTTGCGTGCATGTTAGCAAAAGGTTATGGCTTCTGAATGTTCCATCTTATTCATAAAACCAGAAAAGAGTGAACAATTTCTCATCAAAATGGAGATTTCCAATGTCTATTTCATGGTTGAAAATACTTGTATATTTTCCCCGGACTAAGCATGAGTCACACAATGAGCTGTAGTCATCCTGGTGTATTGTCATACATCAGGCCAGATGGGCTCTTGCACAGCCAGAGCATATGTAAGTGTGTGTACACGTGTATCTGTGTGTTCCTGGAAACTGACAGTTCTGGCAGGACTACCTCAGAAGGGGTCCAGGCAACAATGCTGTCCCTAGATACAGTTGCCACAGCAATATCAGAAGGAAGTGGCTCACAGGAAGACTCAGGGCTGTGCACGTGAGGAGTGTGTATGAGATGCAAGCGTATGCAAGTTCATCGGGCCAAATGCTCTCTTTAAAATCCACAACAAAGAAGATTAGACACCGATGTGGCGGGTTTATGTGAAGCGATCTCGTCTTGCTTTTTTATAAATCATGCAGAAATTCACACAAGTCAACGGAATGATAGGAGCTGGCCATTTCAAATATAACTGTATAAAAGATTAACCTCCATCTATTCAAGTCAATGGGGAAATGTGAGCAGACAGGAGAATAAACAGAAATAAAAGATAGAAAAACAACACTCTATTCTAACCCACACAAGAAGTGCTGGTCTGAGGGATGGAGACACAACAGTTGTTCCCAAATCTAGTGTGATCCCACTTAGACAATATTTTTAGGCATCATAATCACATTCATGATGTACTGTAAAGCTTTTAAACCCGATTCACATAAATACACAGCCTTTCTGACTCTTTGAATCCCAAATCTAAGAATTCTGGGTAACCGGCTGCACTATGATAGTTTTTTAAGGCTAAAATTTACTGTAAGGTAATATCACATGCATCCTTCATGGACAATTGAATTCCAGAATCTATTACGAAATATGTATTTCTTATTTAACTACTGTTCAAACGTTTATGGTTGGTGTGATTTTTAATGTCTCTTATGCTCAATATGGCTTTTCAGTTGATCATAAATGCAGTAATATTGTGAAATAATATTACAACTTTAAATATTTACTGTTTTACAATATATTAACTATTTTTTTAATTATATTTAATAATTATTATACATGCGATGCAAAACTGAATTTTAAGCAGCCATTACTGCAGTCTGCACTATTTAGAAATCATCATAATATGCCGATTTAGTGCTCAATGTTCAATTTTTTTTTTTTAAGATTATTCGATGAATATTAAGTTCTAAAGAACTATATATGAAGAGTTCAGATGCAAAAGCCTCTAAGTGCCATCTGAACTTTTCATTTAAAATTAGGATTTTTATCAAGCTCCTTATGCTTAGGTTGAGTCATTTTACTTAAACTGCAATGTGCAGGTCCTTTTCCAGGCTATTAAAATGAAATAACTGAACATAAATATAGGAGCCTGATAAAAATCCTAATTTTATATGAAAATTTCAGATGGCACTTAGAGGCTTTTGCATCTGAACTCTCTCTCTCTCTCTCTCTCTCTCTCTCTCTCTCTCTCTCTCTCTCTCTCTATATATATATATATATATATATATATATATAGTATTAAAATATTTATGCAGCATCTGTGTGTGAGTTCCTGCCATGTGCCCACAATGGGCATTTCATATCTGTTACTTACGAGGTTCCAATTTGGGTATATTGCTGCCTTAGAAGACATTAAATAGCTCACTTGGGGTTGGAACAGGGTTAAAGGCATATTGAGATACTGTAATAACTTATTTGTTATGCACTAAATATGACTAAGAAAATTATGAGACAGAAAGTGTGTACTTTTCTGCATTTTCTAAACTGATTTTGGCTTTTAAAGTGTTTAGAATTGTATTCAATGAAGCTACTACGAGTACTACACACTTATTGCAGAAGGCATTAATCAGATCTGTACACATTGAATAAACAAACACACAAAGGCTGGGGGAGGTGTAGAACTGTGAATAACAGGTGTTTCAAGTCTGTGGATGTTTCTGTTGAGGTCGGTGCACAGATACCGTGTGGGCCTGGTTTGAAACTAATAAACACTCAACCATTCACACATAATTATGGCGTTCAGGTTGGAACAACGCTAGCAGACTAATGCCAACAGCAGTGTGTGATGACTGTGTGGTTGAGTGGGCAAAGCAGAGCGGTAGACCACAACATTCATGAAACTAGAGTAGCACAGGCCTGACAGAACACATCTCACCCTCTCCAACACCATATAACACACTACTGCTCTGGCATTCCACTTCGGACTAATTCCAATTCAAAGAGCTAGGAAAATGAACAGTTCCTAATGAATTACTAACTAAAAAAAAAAAAAAAAAAAAAAACTCCGAAATTGCTAGTCAATTTCACACTTAATTATAAAGAAATGACTAATAACATTGAATTAAACATAAAATCTTTAAGTAGAAAGACTGAAATAGTATTTTCTAGTAAAAGCATACTTCAATGATAGCTGTTTTATTTTACAACTTCTGAAATGAATGAATGAATGATTTATTTAGTCTTCCATGGTTCCATTCATCTCAGTGGAATAACATTTTGTGACTTTCCCTAAATTATCTAACTATACACACACAAAAAAACTGGACTTGATTTGGTTGTTCTAAAGGTGTGTAAAAAAAAAAAGTCACACTCATGACCTTTGGGGTCATATAGACCCCAAATTTACTGAGTGTAAACAGGAAACGTCTTGGTTACATATGTAACCCACGTTCCCTGAAGGAGGGAACGGAGACGTTACGAATGGGGATCTCGCCCGAGAAACCCAATCACCTTCGAGTGGTACAAAATGAGCCAATGGTACACAAAGTACCTTGGTCTGCGGAATTTGCATCGTGAGCTCCCCCCCGCAGAGTGGGTATATAAGGAGCAACGCGAGCAAATCGCATTCAAGTCTTCGCTGAGGAGCCAAGCCAGTGACCCGGCCGTTCAGCGGAACAGCGATGTGGCAAGGGGACGTAACGTCTCCGTTCCCTCCTTCAGGGAACGAGGGTTACATACGTAACCAAGACATTCCCTTTCAGTCGGTCACGTTCGACATTACGAATGGGGTCCCTTACAAAACGCCACATGGCTGTATTCCAGCGACCCGTGTGATTGATAGCACCCTGTCGTGAGGCCAGCACGAGGGAGGGCCTATAGCTCGCACAGAATACACTGGGTAGCATATTCCAGCTGGACATATGCTAGCAGGCTGCCTGCCCGTGGGAGGATTTACAGAAGGCAGGTATCTACCAAGGTGGTGATACATAAGAACTCTGAGGTACCCAGCCCGCAGGGTGGAAGTTTCAACGACAGAGCTGGCAAGGGGCTTGCCAAGGGAAAGACACATGCTGCGGAGAGACTAACTGTGGACATACACACGTGGGATTACCCAGAAAGGGGAATCACGACACATGGAGGCACCTAGTCCCACACATGACTGACCAAGGGGCATGTACGCAAGTGTTGGACATTAACAGTGCTGGAGGAACCCAGGGTTCTGACTGAGGAACTCACCTGAGGGTAATAGCGCACGCATCCAGTGGAATGGCGCAGCAAGCGGATTGACACCGAGCAGGTCCTTACTGGCCCGAAGGGGCAAGTACCCGGGAGGACACAGGCTCTACACGGAGATTATAAAATCTCGCAAAGTGTTAGGTGTGGCCCAGCCCTCAGCTCTACAGATATCTGCTAGCGAGCAGTGTTGGGTATAGTTACTTTGGAAAGTAGTTAGTTAGGTTACAATGTTACCATCAATTAAAAGTAATCAGTTATGATACAGCGTTACCTATTCATAAAAGTAACGCGTTAGAGTACTCATGCGTTACCAAAAATTAAAAGCCGTTTGCAGCGGCTCACACATGACAAACACAGCCCCTGGCCCCTTTAAATGCACCTAGAAGTCGTGACTCCCGACAATGAATAACGTCAGTCATCCGACTAAATTAACACTGCAGGATAACAATAACAGGAAAGACAGTCAGCAATCGGCTATTCCACATGGCGTTTTATTTATTTATTATCACAGAACATATTATTAATCAAAATTCGCACCTAACGTTACCCAGCCCGGGTAGCCTAGGCTACTGTATATTATGAGCACCACAAGATAACTCCTGATTTTTCTTTAACTTTAAATAATGCAGTTATCAAAGTACAAGTATGCTTACTTGTAAACACAACCTTAAACAGGCTTGCAGATTTAAATCCATTTAGAAATGATGAACAACCAGCTAGCCAATGATCTAACAGAAATTAACAGCTGCCTGTCAAACAAAAATGATAACAAACCAAATTAAATCCTTAATTGCCACACAGGCAAATGACAAATCGCTTAATAGCCGAACTAATTATTATTAAAGTGTCACTCACAGTCACAAGCCTAAATTCGCTTTAACACAGTCCTCTTACATTTACTCTTCAAAGTAGTGATTAAAACGTAGCGATAAATTTGAGGTAGAATTTTTGGCGGTCGACAGAAGCTTTTCACCAAAGCAGAGTGTGCATTTTACCGTTATGTTCTTTTCTTTTTCGTTGACAAATTGAAAATAATGTGCGTACTTCCATAAACCAAACGCTGTCCTCTCTGCTATCTTGCCGGGAGTTCGAAAAAAAAAAAAAAAAACACACACACACAGGGTCAGGCGCAGGGCACAGACATATCACAGCCATTGACTTTATGATCACAGAGCTTCGGCTACGCTGATACTGTAACGTTACATCCGCAGGTGGCACAGTAGACCTAGGACTACTGTCTGACAAAAAGCAGGCTGCAGTCGAGATTTTCCTTTCCTTAAAATAATGGATTACTTTTTTTTAAAAAATAACGAAGTTACTGATTACTTACGCACGAAACTAATGCGTTAAGTTACAAATTTCAGGAAAAAAGTAATTAGAGTACTCTAACGCGTTACTTTGTAACGCGTTACCCACAACACTGCTAGCGAGGCGCCATGCGCCAGTGCCCAGGAGTAAGCTAAGCTCCTAGTTGAGTGAACTCTCACCCCTAGGGGGCATGGCAGGTATCGAGCCTGATAAGCCAGGACAATAGCATCCACTATCCAGTGGGATAACCTCTGCTTGGAGACAGCCTTTTCCTACTGCAGGCCTCCATAACAGACAAAGAGTTGGTCTGAGGTCCTAAGGCACCGAGTTCTGTCCACGTAGGTGCGGAGCGCACGTACTGGACAGAGCAGTGCCAGGGCTGGGTCTGCCTCCTCCAGGGGCAGCGCTTGCAAGTTCACCACCTGATCCCTAAAAGGAGTGGTGGGAACTCTGGGCACGTACCCAGGCCGGGGTCTCAAGATAAGGTGAGAGTTAGCTGGCCCGAATTCCAGGCACACTTCGTCAACTGAAAATGCCTGCAGGTCCCTGACCCTCTTCACCGAAGCCAAAGCCTTCAGGAGCGCAGTTTTCAAAGATAAAAACTTTAGCTCTACTGAGAGCAAGGGTTCGAAGGGAGATCTCTGCAGTGCTGATAGAACCACTGCGAGGTCCCAACCACTGCTGAGGGCGAGGCGGATTGAGCCTCCTTGCTCCTCTCAGGAACCTGATGATCGTGCCTTCCAAGAGACTTACCTTCAATGGGTCATGGTGAGCCGAAATGGCAGCCACATAGACCTTGAGGGTGGAAGGAGACAGCCTTCGTTCCAACCCCTCCTGAAGAAAGGAAAGCACTGACCCAATCGGGCACTTCCAGGGGTCCTCACGCCGTGAAGAACACCAAGTGACGAAGAGGTTCCACTTCAAAGCATAGGCATGTCTGGTGGACATGGCTCTAGCTGAAGTGATGTTAGCTACCACCTGTGGTGGCAAGGTACCTAAACCTTCCGTGACCCATCCAGAACCCACAGATGTAGGTTCCACAGATCGGGACGTGGGTGCCAGAGGGTGCCCCGTCTCTGAGAAAGAAGGTCCTTCCTCAGAGGAATTGGCCAGGGAGGGGCTGTCGCGAAGAGTACAAGTTCGGGGAACCAGGTCCGGCCGGGCCAAAAAGGCGCAACCATGAGGACCTGCTCCTCATCCTTCCTGATCTTGCACAACGTCTGTGCAAGAAGGCTCACTGGGGAAATGCATACTTGCGCAAGCCCAGCGGCCAGCTATGTGCCAGGGCGTCCGTGCCGAGGGTGCCCTCGGTCAGGGAGTAAAACAACTGGCAGTGGGAATTTTCTTGAGAGGCAACCAGGTCTACCTGAGCGTCTCCGAAGTGTTCCCAAATCAGCTGAACCGACTGGGGGTGGAGTCTCCATTCCCCGGGGCGAGACTGCTGTCGTGAGAGCTCGTCGGCTGCACGATTGAGCCTGCCCGGAATGTGAATGGCACGAAGCGACCTCAGATGCTTGTGACTCCACAGGAGGAGATGGCGAGCTAGTTGTGACATGCGGTGGGAGCATAGACCACCCTGACGCTTGATGTACGCTACGGTCGCAGTGTTGTCCGTACGGACCAGAACGTGCTTGTCCTTCAGCAGGGCCCTGAAGCGGTGCAGAGCAAGACATACTGCTAGCAACTCGAGGCAATTGACATGCCACTGAAGTCAGGGTCCTGTCCAGGAGCCTGACGCAGCATGCCCGTTGCACATGGCACCCCAGCCCATGGCAGAGGCATCTGTTGACACAACAACATGTCTGGACACCGGTTCTGGGGGCACGCCGGCCCGTAGAAATGAGGGGTCCAACCACAGGGTGAAGTATCGGCGGCAGGCCGGAGTGATGGTCACTCGGAGCGTGCCCTGTTGCCATGCCCATCTCGGGACTTGGTCGTGAAGCCAGTGCTGAAGCGGTCTCATATGGAATAGCCCGAGCGGTATGACTGCCGCCGCGGATGCCATATGCCCCAGGAGCCTCTGAAACAGTTTCAGTGGAACTGCTCTCTTGCCCTTGAATTGTCTCAGGCAATTCAGCAGT
Organism: Carassius auratus; assembly: GCF_003368295.1. Taxonomy (NCBI): domain Eukaryota; kingdom Metazoa; phylum Chordata; class Actinopteri; order Cypriniformes; family Cyprinidae; genus Carassius; species Carassius auratus. The sequence goes on from NC_039268.1 coordinate 5,321,997, forward strand.
GACTGCGCGCGCTCGTTCGTAAGCTGCGCGAACATGGCGACCGAGTCTATTACCATACCGAGAAAAGAGATCCTCTGCACAGGGGAGAGTTTGCTCTTTTCCCAGTTGACCTGAAGACCCAGTCGGGCGAGGTGTCTGAGCACCAGATCCCTGTGCTCGCACAACTGCTCTTGAGAGTGAGCTAGGATCAGCCAGTCATCGAGGTAGTTGAGGATACGGACACCTTGTTCCCTGAGAGGAGCCAGGGCTCCCTCCGTAAAGACGCAGGGGGACAGGGCCAACCCGAATGGGAGAACCTTGTACTGATATGCCTGCCCCTCAAAAGCAAACCGAAGAAACGGTCTGTGTCGAGGAAGAATGGAGACATGAAAGTATGCGTCTTTCAGGTCGATCGCTGCAAACCAATCCATCGGACAAATGCATTCGAAAATGCGCTTGGGCGTTAGCATCTAGAACGGGAGTCTGTGCAGAGCTCGGTTCAAGGCACGCAGGTCCAGGATTGGCCGTAACCCTCCTGGCTTCTTGGGTACTATGAAGTAAGGGCTGTAAAAGCCGGACTTCATGTCGGCTGGAGGGACCGGCTCTATCGTGCCCTTTGCCAGCAGGGTCGCAACCTCCACGCGCATGACAGGGACATCTTTGCCGACCATCGTCGCGTGGACACCCCGAAACCTGGGGGGACGCCGGGCGAACTGAATCGCGTAGCCGAGCCTGAGTGTCCGGATGGGCCAGCGGGAAGGCCTGGGGAGCTCGGTCACGTCGCCAGCTGTCGTTCGTGGCCTTTTGGTAGAGGAAACAGCTCTTTTAGTGAAGGTTTGGGTACCACCGGCCACAGGGCCAGTGGCGGAACAAAAAGAAAACGAGAACAAAGGATTCTCCCACGGCCCTCCTCCGGGGGAAGGAGTGGTCCTGCTACCACCTCCTGATGAGCTGATGTTTCCAACTCCGGGTCGCCCGTCTCAGGAACGCCGCTTGGCCTGGCGTTTGGCAGGTTTAGGGGCAGAGACAGGTTGCGCCGCTCTTCTGCTGCCATCTCCTCGCTGCGGCCGGGGTGAAGGCTGCTGCTGTGGCCGAGCGGGAGTGGAGGAGGCCGCAGGGGGGCGCCCTCGGCGACGAGCAGGCTGAGGTTGCGCCGGCGGCGGGATGTAACCAGCAGTGGGCCGCCGGGGCAGGATGTGTCTAATGGCCTCAGACTGCTTCTGGGCGGCAGAGAACTGCTGGGCAAAGCTCTCTACTGCGTCGCCGAAGAGGCCATCCTGGGAGACCGGGAAGTTGAGGAGCTGAGCCCGATCAGACTCCCTCATGTCTGCCAGGTTCAGCCATAGGTGGCACTCCTGGACCACCAAAGTGGACATCACCTGAACCAAGGAGCGCGCAGTGACCTTCGTCGCCTGGAGAGCGAGGTCGGTAGCAGTGCACGCCTCCTGCAAAACACCTGGGTCAGCACTGCCCTCGTGCAGCTGCCGGAGCAGCTTGGCCTGATAGACCTGCAGTGAGGCCATGGCATGCAGGGCAGAAGCGGCCTGGCCCGCAGCTCTGTAAGCCTTGGCCACAAGCGTGGATGAGAACTTACAGGCTTTGGAGGGCAGCTTGGGACCACCACGCCAAGGGGAGGCGCTCTGTGGACACAGTTGCATCGCAACAGAACGCTCTACCGGGGGAATCCCAGCATACCCCTTGGCCGCCCCGCCGTCGAGGGCAGTGAAGGCGGAGGAAGAACCAGAACGGTTTCGGGCAGTTAAAGGTGCCTTCCATGAACTAGTTACTTCCTGGTGCACTTCCTGGAAGAAAGGAACCAGAGGGGGGTGCTGGTGATCCGCATGAGCAGCCCCCAGGAACCAATCATCCAGCCTCGAGCGCTCGGGACAGGGTGGAGGATTCCACTCAAGCCCGATGCTCTCCGCTACCCGGACAAGCATGGCCATCAGCTCGGGATCGGACTCGGACAACGCTGGCACTCCCGAGGGAGGCAACGCTGCCGAACCCTCATCTCCCGAGGACTCAAGCCCGCCTTGTGATGCGGCGATCGACATACGGTCCTCTTCGCGAGCCCCAAATGAGATGTCAGGAGCCTGAGAGGGTCGAGCAAACTCTCCCGGGAACTCAATCGGCTGCGGCGTATGTGAGGGGGGTGTGGCCTGAGGAGGTTTGCTCGTCGGGGAAGCCCACACAGTAACCCTCAGATCACCCTGGCCACCAGCCGAAGTAGCCCTCTTACGAGAAGAAAAGCTAGAACGGGGTGTGGCAGAGGGGACTCTATACCTTTTAAGGTAATCGAGTCTCGATCTCAACGCCGAGATGGTCATGTCCCCGCAATGAGAACATGAGCCATCCACGAACGCAGTCTCAGCATGCTGGAAGCCCAAACACATGACACAGCGATCGTGACCGTCACGAGGAGCGATATATCGACCGCACCAGAAACACACGGGCGAAATGGCATCTTTAAAAAGACGCAAATCGGCCTGTATCTCTTTTGTGAGAGAAATTGCTCTTTTAGGGGTGTTGAAGCGTTCAGGGGAACACGGGAGCTGTCGCAGGAAACCCAGACGAACCACTGAATCGCGCCGTCACACCAACACCAGCTCTTGCTTATAAACACTCTGGTGATTGCAGCAAGCGTTGTGCTCGGCTCCGAAGCAAAGGCTTGAATGCGAGTTGCTCGCGTTGCTCCTTATATACCCGCTCTGCGGGGCGGAGCTCGCGATGCAAATTCCGCAGACTAAGGTACTTTGTGTATATATATATATATATATATATATATATATATATATATATATATATATATATATATATATATATATATTACATTGAGGTATAGTGTCCTTATCCATAGGTTTATAATGGACAGATCCCCAAAGTTTCTACCCAGTAAGAAACTGAAAGATCTTACCTTTGACATATGATTGCACCGACTTGCAAAGTTTCCAGAAAGTGTTCAATGCACAGTGAAAATATCTCTCCCAGGCAGAGCTTCCTGAGTCTTCCCCTGAGGTCTTGCGGGTTTTTCTGAATCCTTTAGTTTGTGAGAGGCTGATGAGAACAGGCTCCAGCATATGAGGACACCTGCTTGAGAGATGAAGCCCAGAGAGGCCAGCTGAGCCTGGGATCAGACTGAGCCCTGTCCCTGGAGAGACTACTGATTCGCTCTGATGAGAATCGAAAGGGGATCTACACACATATACACATGCACTCACTCACACACAAAAACACAAACACACACAATAAGTATAATCCTGTATAGACACATCCCACATAGGTACAAAACCAGTTTGGAATAAGATTCTAGATAAAGGAGAGGAAATCAAATTATGTATTTTCTGGTGTTTAGTCTGTTTAGTCTGTGACATATAAGGTAATCAATATGCTATAAAGTTCAATATGTGAACTTTAAAAAGTTGACAGATAACATGCATGTTAAATTTACAGTCTTACTATTCTGAAAGAATAGATTACAAATTTGAAAGGCAATTTTTGTGTCAAAGTATTTAATGGGAGCTTTAAGACTACTGTATATTTCACCATTGGCAGTGAATCTCATCATTGCTCTTCATGTTGAAACACCAGCAAAACCAGATCAACATATGTACACAACTACACACAGATTTTTCACACACAGAAATATCAATTGCACAAGGACATGATAGATATCACATAACACAAACTTGGATTACAGACACACAAATCAAGTAAACAGATACAGAAGCACACACACATCCAACATTATACACAGGCCGTCAACTTTGTAAAGGACAAATCCACATCAGGATACAAAGGTGTGGATAGAGTCGGTTCCCAAACATAAACCACTGTGTTTGGAGCTGTCAAACCTACTTGTCATGTCTGGATAATTCTGAAGATGCATCCACACACACACACACACACACACACACACACACACACACACACCAGCCCACAGCACTTACCCAGATGAGAGTACCTGTCTTCTGGGCCACTACACTTGGATCAGAGCCAGCTGAGAGCAGCCTGACTGTGACTCACATACACAATTACTTTTCGTCACATTAGACTTTTGAAATTGAAGAGTCTTAAGGTCCCTTTAATTTATTATATAAGTAATCTGCAAGCTCTGCATCACAAACATACACACACACACACGCACGCACACACACGCACACACACGCACACACACACACACACACACACACACACACACACACACACACACACATTTGTTTTTGTGAAAAGTGGGTTCATCCCATAGGCGTAATGGTTTTTATACTGTACAAAGTGTATGTTCTATGGCCCTACACCAACCCTACACCTAACCCTAACCCTCACAGGAAACTTGTGTGTCTGACAAACATTTTGATAACACATGATAGCCCTTTTACATTATAAGTCTTTCAAATAGTGAGTATTACTGATGGGTTTTACCTTTGCAAACATCTTCAAAAGGTGGTTAACAAGCATTCTAAAATTTACTAAATTTTCTTCCCAAATTAAAAATAAAAACTCACTCATACACACACGTACCCTGCATATATTGAGTTTGTTTGTAAGATAAAAAAATGAGAGCGAGGAAGGAAAGGCTTCTGAGCATCTGTTCCATTTGACTATAAGCTCAGTTAAACAGACATCATGTGTCGTCATATTCTCTCTACCCCTTCTTTTGATTTGTGAGGCAAATTTAATTAGCAAAACATTCTCTTTGCTAATTGCATCAGTTATTCCTCTTACTGAGCGCTGGTGCGTTTGCTTATTTTCTTAAATGAAATATGCCATTGTGTTCTCTGTAGAATTAGATTAGTGGTAGATCAGGATTTCTCCACCCTCCTTTATCCTCCCTTATCTTGTTCAGATAATATCTAAATGTATTCTTCTCAATGTGGCACACAAAGTCTTACTGGGCTCTTGATGATTTATGATGTTGGATTGTAAAGTCGGCATCCTGTGATCACCATATTAATCACAGAACTGTGTAGTTATTAAAATGGTCTCGCTGATTAAGAAACAACTCACAAAGAAATGGTTGGGCATATTTAGTGACCGTTAACGTCGTATTTGTGAGGTTTCAAGGTCTCAATTATAAATACTCAATCAAGTGTGCTTGCAAGACAAAAACTAATTAATGCTATGTTAAAGGTGACGTATGTAAAGTAATTTTTCATTACTTCATCAAATTGGAGAAAATTACCAAATTACTCTTAAAGTCAAATACACACAATCATTGTGTTATAGGCTGTAAGAATATTATTCTTGGGTCCAAATCTCATTTCAGTTACATTTAGAATCAAATTGAAAACAATTTTACTACTTTTGAAATAGCTCAGTGACCCCAGAATGGCACATTGCAAATACACTGCAATACTTTTTTATTCATTTTAATCCATTTTAAATTAAATTTCAATTTCTGATTCATTATTTTTATGTTCTTAACTAATTTGGACTTCTACAGATTTACTTCCCTCTCTTAATTTAGCCTACGTATGTCACTTTGAATTTCCATTGTGAGAAATGTGCTATATAAGTTACCTTACCTTGGCTCATGCTTAAAAATTAATTAATTTGATATAATGGAATGCAATTAGATTTATTCACTCACTCATATTGTTAAAATATTGAAGCATGCGAATATAGTGCTAGGAGAACTGTACTTCAAATAACATTTGCTTCCTATCTAAAGAACCGATTGTGATGGTTGCTTTACATATTGGGGTGTGTGCGTGTGTGTGTGTTAGTATTGTACTGTAGGCCTATGTATGTATACTTTGCATGAATAGATTTGACCTTCAGATGTTTTTCTCTCCCCTACCCTCCCTCTCTCTCTCTCATGTTTAATGATTTGGCCATGGTGATGGAGATTAGCCCAGAGGGAGCAAAAGTCATCGGTTTCCATCTGAGCATTTATTAAAAGGATTACCACTATTCTGTCTTCAGGCTGCCAAGCACACATATCAACCAAACGCTCACACACATACACACTAACATAGTTTACTATCAACTAAATCAAGGATGGGTGGAGTTGACAGAAGAAAGAACCTCCAAACGATCAATCCAAGCACTGACATTGACACCGGCCCTCAACCAAAACGAATCAATTAGCCATGTGAAATACTGAGAGATGCATACCACATGACATTCTGAACAAACAAAGCAAAACACTTATTTCGCTGTAGATTAATAAGTGGCAAAATCCATAAATAAAATAATATAAAGTGGTTTTGGTTAAGGGGAGGCTGAAAAGTCTATGCCAGGGTACTGGAGAGGAGAATTCGGCCGATAGTGGAACCTCGGATCCAGGAGGAATAGTGTGGTTTTCGTCCCGGTCGTGGAACACTGGACCAGCTCTATACCCTTTCCAGGGTGCTGGATGGTTCATGGGAGTTTGCCCAACCAGTCCACATGTGTTTTGTGGACTTGGAGAAGGCATTCGACCGTGTTCCTCGCGACATCCTGTGGAGGGTGCTCCGGGAGTATGGGGTCGGCGGCTCCCTACTTAGGGCTGTTCGGTCCCTGTACGACCGGAGCAAGAGCTTGGTTCGCATTGCCGGCAGTAAGTCAGACCTGTTCCCGGTGCATGTTGGACTCCGGCAGGGCTGCCCTTTGTCACCGGTTCTGTTCATAATTTTTATGGACAGAATTTCTAGGCGCAGCCAAGGGCCGGAGAGTGTCCAGTTTGGGGACCATACGATTTCGTCGCTGCTTTTTGCGGATGATGTTGTCGTGTTGGCATCCTCAGACCAGGACCTTCAGTGTGCATTGGGACGGTTTGCAGCCGAGTGTGAATCGGCTGGGATGAGAATCAGCACCTCCAAGTCCGAGGCCATGGTTCTCAGTCGGAAAAGGGTGGATTGCCCACTTCAGGTTGGTGGAGAGTTCCTGCCTCAAGTGGAGGAGTTCAGGTATCTTGGAGTCTTGTTCACGAGTGAGGGAAGGATGGAACGTGAGATTGACAGACGGATCGGTGCAGCTTCTGCAGTAATGCGGTCGCTGTACCGGTCTGTCGTGGTGAAGAAGGAGCTGAGCTGTAAGGCAAAGCTCTCGATTTACCGGTCAATCTACGTTCCTACTCTCACCTATGGTCATGAGCTGTGGGTCATGACCGAAAGGACAAGATCCCGGATACAGGCGGCCGAAATGAGCTTTCTTCGTCGGGTGGCTGGGCGCTCCCTTAGAGATAGGGTGAGAAGCTCGGTCACTCGGGAGGAGCTCAGAGTAGAGCCGTTGCTCCTCCACATCGAGAGGAGCCAGCTGAGGTGGCTCGGGCATCTATTTCGGATGCCTCCTGGACGCCTTCCCAGGGAGGTGTTCCAGGCACGTCTCACCGGGAGGAGGCCCCGGGGAAGACCTAGGACACGCTGGAGGGACTATGTCTCCCGGCTGGCCTGGGAACGCCTCGGGGTCCCCCCGGAAGAGCTGGAGGAAGTGGCTAGGGAGAGGGAAGTCTGGGCGTCTCTGCTTAGACTGTTGCCCCCGCGACCCGGCCCCGGATAAGCGGAAGATGATGGATGGATGGATGGATGGATGGGTTTTGGTTAAGGAATAATTTATATTTAACATTTATCATTGAAAATGTAATGTGTACTGGCTCAGGTTTCCTCATTTACATGTGAACATCATCTTTCAGTCCAGTCCATTCTGTAACTATTTGGAAAGAATGTGGTGAACTGTAACTGTAATGTGATCAACAAACCTGAAACTACTTTTTTCCCCAATGCAATTACAGAAAATAAATCAACATCCTTGGAATGTGTCTGTGACACTCAATATTTATTTGAGACACTGAAGGTAATAGAAAAATAGACAAATTAAACATGAATTTATCCATCACTTTGTAATGATGAATCAAAATAACTATTTTCATTTTTAAAATTTTTATGTTAAATCACATAATATTATATTTCAACATTCCTATCTGTTTTCATTATTTATATTTTATGATCCAATCTTCACTAATGAATAATTACTCTAATTATCTCTCTTTTTCAATAAATTTATTTCTCACTTGATTTATGGATTTCTTAATTGATTTACTGCATCAGTTTTTCTAATGATTTGGGTCTCTGTATTCAGCCCATTTAGAATCAAGTACTGTATTAAACAATGCCATAGTATTATTAATTTTAAATGAGAAAAAGTCACACTATATCAGTTCTCATAGAGACAACGTGTCAATTGATCCAAATCATCTATCTTTGATCCATCTATCAAATACATAGCAAAAGTTATTAGTCCTAAAAGACAGTGTGGATGTGAGGTGTGTGCTTGTTTCAGATTGTAGTTCATCTCATCTGATATTTGCAGTGAGACCTCTTCTTTACTCAGTCTAAAATGCCTTTCCCTTTTAAATACATTTAATCAATCCAAACAATGTGTTGAGAGTATATTTAAAGCAACAAGTACCATATTTTGTCCTTTCATCATCATGTTCTTGAGCTCTACTTAAAGTGGACTAGACCTGGTGAATTCTGCTCAAGACACTTTGCTATGAGGTGAAAGTTTCTCAAATCTGTCCTGCATGCCCCCATAGTGTTGCTCCTCATGACCTCAATGCCACGCAGCCGACTGGGACCGCTGGATCAGCACCAACCCAACACTGCTAATTGGACTGTTGTGGGTCGGACAGGCGGCTTTGGGATTGTTACAGGCTCTCCTGGGGAGAACAACAGTTCTGATTTATTTAGCTGCCCATGGAAATGGTGGAAAGGCTTATTATGGGGTGCAAGGTGTGTAATAAGGGCGGCTAGAGCAGAATTTTGGGAGCAACAAAGAGTGTAAAAAGAAATTAAATCAGATAGAAGTAGGAACAAATCTCCCAAATCCATTTTTGTAGGTTTACAGAAACAAAATTCTCAGTGGATTTATGAACATTGTGTCATTCAGACTAACATTTTAATTCTGTCATCTTTTACTGCCCACATGCAATTATAAACCATTTGCAAGACTTTGTTTGCTCAAGCTTTCACAATTGTTTTATTTATTTATTTTTTTGAATGAGAGGTTTCAGATTTTTAATGAGAGTTTTGATGTTTGTGTCCTTCCAATAAAAGTCCAGCTTACCAAAGCTTAGACACAAAATCAACAAAATTAAATCTATCCCTCATATAAATGATCAGGGATTCACGAATATCTTCTTCATAAATAAATTACGAAATTTCTTAAGATAAATTCCACGAAGTTCATAAGAATGTTCTTAAGTGCAATTCTTGAAAAAAGATAAATATCAATCATATCTCCAGCATATTTAAAAAAAAATAACAACATTTTGTTACAATAACAAAAATGTCTAAGAAAAAATAACAGCCGTTATATTCAATGAATACGTGACGCACTGATAAACTCACACTATTGTCTTTTTGCGCTTCCTGCAGATTACCCTAATAATCATAAGAACGCACACTATTTTTACTGTGATTTTGACTGGCAATCAGCTTCACATTTTTAATGTACAGTTACTTTTAAAATAGCCTGTCTTGAGCTGCAGCGATGTTTCATTGAATTTTTGTGCTATATTTTCTGTGCTCTCATCTGAGTGAACACTTCTGGTATGTGTGTCTGAGCTTCTACAGCAAATGCATCCTGTGCGTTTAAATGCGCTGTATACTACCAAAGATTATGTCATATTTATAAACTTAAATTAAAAGCGTCCACATAAAGCTCCATATCTGACTCGTTTTAGAGTTGCTACCTAGTTTTGACGTCAGCAAAAAGCCTAATCATATCCCGATCATCGCTGTCACTTCAGAAAACTTGAGCACATCCCTAGTACTACTATGTAGGCTATTATATGTAGCTGTTGCTGTAATGCTGTAATATAACAATTAATTTGAAATAACCCAATACATTTATTAAATAATTCTTACTGTTTGGGATTTAAGTTTGGGGCTGTACTGAATGTAAGAAGTTATTTACAATGATTAAAAAAAAAAAAAAAAAAAAGATTTTCAAGAATTTAAAATATTCTTAAATTTGTCTTAAAAAACAAACTCATAAAAAAGATATGAATATTCTTAAAATGGATTTTTGGGAATACAAATTATTCAATATAATGCAAATTATTTAGAGACATAAATCTAGCTGCTCACACTGTAGAGCCAAACCACAACACAAACAAAGTCATCCGTTGTCTCATGGGACAAAGTGACATCATACAACACAAAACAAATCTTTCATTCTTCCAGAGGGGGTCCAGAAAAACCAGGGTGAATAAGAGGGTGCCAATGAGTAGTCTGGGTATTACCATAGGGGGCAAGGGATAATTAAACAGAATGTGGCAGGAAGGTGGTCCAACCCCCCTGGATGATTGAAGGAGGAGAATGGAGGCAGGCGCAGTGCGCTCTCATTTCACCATGTGGTAAACGTGTGGTGTCTGCAGGGCCAGCGGGAGAGAAGCCAGCAGGTTTTAAATCATTCTTTTTCCACCCCTCCCCTGCCAGTAAATTGTGGAATTGAAGCTAATCTGTGGTTTGTGAAGACTGGGGAACTGTTAGGGAGGTCTTTAGGGGTGACCGAGAGCTGCCTGACCGGACCCACCAGCTGGACGCTGACCATGTGCTGTACTTCTTCCCCGTTGACCGGATTAGACCGACATGCATTTCCATGCTTGTCAGGTTTGGGAATGCTAAAACTGGGGTTTCTAATGGTTTCTAATCTAATTATATCTACCAAATAACTTGGTAGTTCAAAGGTTAATTTAATAAATAAGATAATCTTTAAACTAAAGTTGACAAAAATACAAATTGGGTTCTCTATTGGCTTTAATTGTTACATGACTGTGCAACCAGTGTGCATTTCTTAAGGTTTTTATTTATTTATTTATTTATTTTAATTTGTTTATTTTTTCACCCTGACTAAAACAACATCTCATTATAATCTATGAAAATAACATTTCAGTTAATGAGTACATTCGCATTTAACAAAAACAACATCACAACTGTTATTGTTTGAGGAGGTAAAAACAAATCTTGCAAAATAACAAGTACACTATTGAAATACAATATTGTGAATTATTTTTTGTTTCATTGTCTGCATTTTGTGTTCTTCCCAAAAAGATGTATAAATTTGATGAGAGATATTAAGGCCGAACCCAAACAGAACCATCATCTCTTTAATTTCATTATTATTATTATTATTATTATTATTATTATTATTATTATTAAGATTTCACACTCTTAGCAGCAGAGTACTACACAAAAACATTTTGGTTGATGCAAACAATCTCTATATTAATCATAAGTAGTACATCTAAATTCACAGTAAAGGTAATCAAAAATTATGCTCTACTTCTGTTGAGATTCTGAAAAGCACATCCAATGGACACTTTACTATCCCATGAGACCATGGAAAGAAAAAAATTGGGAATATATATATATATATATATATATATATATATATATATATATATATATATATATATATAAAACATATATATAATAATAATATATATATATATATTTTTTATTTATGCATCTCAAAGTTATGTGATTATAGACTAACTTCAAGTAAACTGAGTAAAGTGAATGTGTATTTAATGTACGTTCTCCATGACCCTTTCAGAATAGACCTGCAACCCATTTTTGGGCGACCCTGCTAATTTTCATAAATACTGCAATTAAATGTGGGCATTCATAACAATAACTGATGCATGAGAAAGTTTGATTCAGTGAAGAAGACCAGATGGCATTTTAATTGTTTTCCGCTGATCCCTACACTACATTCAGTCACTCTTATATAACAAGAGATCAGGCAGCAAAAGGCAGACCCGAGTCATCAAATTGTCGTGGCTCTCTTTACAGAGATACATGGCCTCAACTAGCAATGAGAGATATTACTGCCCTGTAAATGCTGCTAGATAGAAACTTTGTTGCACAGAAATGAGATTTAAAGAGATTTACCAGCCCAAATAAAGTGATCCTAATCTTAGGCAACATCAACTTGTAGGTGGTATCGTGTTGCTACTGAAGAAACAAAGGGACATGTTGCTGCTTCTGTGCTAATTTCTGCTCTGCATCATAAGCTCTAAATTGCCCATTCCCCTTGATCTATGACCAGTATTCATAATGTTTACCCATGTGAGAGAACTTGCAAATCTTGAGGACTATTTATACCAAGTTAGCAAATGCAGCTTGCTCTGATTATTTAGCGATCTGAAAGGGTAAAGCTAAGATGCACTGGAGAAATCTACACTGTAATCCGTTTGCTCAAACTACATCAGGAGCTGGTTTCAGATGCATTACGAAAGAGGCTATTGGTAAATGGATAAGTGTAAAGGGAAATCACTCTGACAACTTCTGTAGTTCTGATCACAACCATAAGAGGGCAATGGAGATGCAGGACAGCTCTCTTAAGTAATCCAACGAAGCCTCACCTTTCAGAGGAACTGTTGACTCTGGCAGTGGGACTGATGGCGCTTGTAGGGAAAGCCCCATTTAGCAGATAGCCCCCCCTTTCTTCACATGCTGCAGATTTCTGTGTTAATCAGACATGTAAACAGATTCTTATTATCTCACCTCAGGGTCTCGGCTCTTTTCTTCAGAGGTATTAGAAGAGAAATAAATACACCCACGCCTGCTTGAGTCAAGAGGAGATGAGTAACAAAAAAATGCAGCTGATGAATTCTTAAAATAATTGAATTCTCATCACCTTGAGGCATATAGTAACTCAGGTTGTTTAGCTTTAAATCTTATATCGTGTATATCTTATCTTGATTTCTGCCTATATGCAATCCTTCATCCTTCGTTCAGTGTGTGTGTGTGTGTATGTGTGTGTGTGGTGAGATCTAGGTGATTTAAAGAGATGAGACAGACACTCTCAGACTTTGTGGAGATTGAAGGATGTGTGTGTTTGTGTGTAGTGTGTGTGCGCGCGCCGCACAATGGCCTCCAGAGGAAAAGATCCAAAACACACTAAACTATAGAAATCCATAAATCAGAACAGGCTTCAGAAAAAAGCTGTCAGGGCTGGTACATAACAAAAATAGATTCCTCTGTTAGTAGGGCAGCTGACAATGAATGAGGCGTTCTCTGTGTGCTTGGAGGCTAGATAGACATGGTCCACATGCTTAATCTGAGATGTCCAAGACATATATTGGCAATTAATATGCAGAATGTGATGTGCATATACCTTTAAACTCATACTGAGATTTCCATAATGAACTGACCCAATGCATGACACAGTTTCAAATATCTGATCACTGGTTGCTATCAGTATTATCGAGACATGAACTAGACACGACATCTTACTGCAAGGATTTCTAATTTACTGTCACTATAATGTATGAAAAACATTCATCATCTGCAAAGGTCTGCATTTGTGAGATATGTAGTTCAGCCTTAACAACACACTAAGCTGTTCCAACACTAATTAATAATAATTAACAGTGGAGTGTGTTTTTAATTTATTTGCCTATCCTCCTAATGCAACACTTGAAGCTCCAATGGCAAAAAAATTTAGCCATTGTTTTTATCCATATTTGGAAGCACATCAAAAGTAAGAAGCCCATTTTAGATGCAACTTGGTTTAATTCAAAGTTCCATATGGTTAATGTGTTGTATAATTCATATTATACAAATAGAAAATACTTTTTGACAAACTGTGTAACCTTTAACACACAATGGACGCATTAAGGATGCGCCCTAAGCTGAGTACCATATTAAAAGAAGCAATGATGATGAATTCAAAATAAAATATAATATAATATAATATAATATAATATAATATAATATAATATAATATAACAAACTTAAACATTAATAATGCAAACTGCATACTTTTTTTAGTCAGTATACCTTTAGGCTTCCCCAACAGTGTAGTGCTAAGCATAATATCATTTTTCCACAATGAGAACAAATGAAGAGCAGATGAGACCTCTCATACTAAACACTTCCCTAGGACAGAGAATGAAAGCAATGGGGCAAAAGCTCAACTAACAATTAGCAGCAGTCATAAGTTTGAACTCTGTTCATGTGCAATCAGCCGTGCAAATATAAGAAAATCCTTCAGATTAAGGACTAGGTAAGGAGAGGTGAAGGAGAAAAGACAGACATGCACTACACGCTAAGTTATAATGCCAAGGAGGTCTCCAGTATCTGGAGAAAGCCATACGTTAGCATTCCCATTCATCACAATGGCAATTGCTTTGTTGGCAAATTGCCATATTTGAAATATGCCATCTTTACTCATGCACACTAGGTTCTGCAGCTAGGTAAAATATCTATAATATAGTATATGCTGTAAAGTAAGGGTAAATTAATGAATTAATGAATCAATGAATGAATGAATTAATTTATTTTAATTGCAAAAAAAAAAAAAAAAAACTATATTAAATTGAAAAATAAAATTTTAAATTGGCCAGATTCCACAAATACTTTTAGATGCACAGTTTGTAGGAAAAGATTAAATGTGGGGTTGACAGTGATGCTTTTTTTCAGGCAGATGGTGTACTTATGGCATCTACCAGCAGGGAATAACTAGGCCTTGCAAACCCAGCCAAACATTGACCCCTTGGATAATACCCACACCTCAAAATAGAAAAAAGAAAGACAGCAGTACATAAGCGCACCATTATCACACCGTTTGTGGAAAAGAGCCAAGGCCTCATTCCTCATTGCTGGCTTACACTAAAATAAGCTTACTGATTTATGAGAGTGCTCAAGGAAACCATAAATTAAAAACTACTTAGGATTAGAAGAGACATATTGTCCAAATGTGATTACGTATTGTTGTGCATACCGAGATATCGAGCCAGCAGAAGTGAAAACGTCAATTCAGTGCTTAATTACTGTTTGTCCAGAGTTCTGGCCACTAATAAATGCTTCTGTTCTAGATGAGAAAGTGAATCCACTTCCTGTAACAAGGCTACATTTCAAAAGCAAACTTCTTGAGGAGTTTACATCTTCTTTTTTTACTAGAGTCACTTGACCACTAGCTAAGAGGAACTGGATGAAAATAAATGGAGAGAGTGCCTAAGAGTCCATAAGAGGGAGCGTTTTTACTCAAAACGTACAGCAAAGCGGCAGGCTGAAGCATATGTACAAGTGCTGAGGAGAGATAACCAAAATAATTTCAAATATCCTTCAATTTAGCATCCGTACTTAAGGATTCACAAGCACATTTATATTTCTGACAAGCGCTAAAGAAGCAGCCAAGATGCACAATTAGCATGAGTTTTTAACTGAATGGGCTCCAAGTAATTCTTCTGGCTGGAAGGACTGTGAATAGCAAATTTGTAGGAACTAATTTTTTACACGCCTTACTGTGGCTGCATGTGTTTTAAAGGCTCTGGGGTGTGAATGCTCTCTGGCTCCATGGTGATACAAGGGAAGACTCCAACTGCGACTTGATTAGTACCAGAGTTTGAATGAAGTCTAATTAAACCCAAGAAACATCACGGACTGGCTCATTGAACCACAGACGCCCATATTAAAATGCAACCACTCTTTTTATTTGATGGATATGTTTATCAAATTTTCAGATAAATTGGCCACAATGCATCTTGGCGCCGAAATAAAGAATGTTAATTAAAGACTATGTTGCAATTTCAATTATTCATCACAGTGCTGTGTTTGTTTTTAATCTTCTCTAGCTTGATCAGAACTTGTGTTGCTTGGCAATGTGCACCACTGCTAAATCAATTAATATGACAAAGAATGGGCTTCATGGGGATAACTTCAGGGAAGGAATATTTATCTCTGAGTGGGAAATAATTATAGAAAAGTCTCTTAGAAAAGCTTCATTTATTTTTCATGAACTTTAGGTGTTTTCTGGTGATGAATCGTCACTGCTACATACACTTACTGGCCACAACACTAAAACCACCTGCCTAATGTTGCGTAGATCCTCATTCTCCCAAAACAGCTCTAATGCATTATGGGAAGGACTCCAAACAAGACCTAAACATGTACTGTGGTTTCTGGCACAAAGACATTAGCAGCAGATCTTTGAAATCCTGCAAGTTCCCGGATGGGGCCCCCCATGGATCAGATTTGCTGGTCCAGCACATCCCATAGATGCTCAGTCGGATTGGGGAGTTTGGAGGCCAAGACAACAGCTCGTCATGTTCCTCAAACCATTCCTCAACAATGTGGCAATGTGAATTATCCTGCTGAAAGAGGCCACTGCCTTCAGGGAACACCATTGCCATGACAGGGTTTATGCAACAATCGTATGTATCAAAGTAACATCCATATGAATGCCAGGATGAAGTGTTTCCCAGCATAACACTGCATCCACTGGCCTGCCTTCTTCTCATAGTGTAGGGGTGTCCAAACCAGTTCCTGGAGGGCCACTGTCTTACGGAATTTAGTGCCAACCCTAATTAAACGTCACTTTGCATGCCCTTATGAAAATTAATTATGGTTTTATTGTAGTAAAAGTGTAGTCACCATGGTTTTTGGCATATGGACTACCATTTGTGTAACCACAGTTTGGTATACTACAAATACCATGGTTAAACTAACTGATTTCTTTCTAGAAATAGCATCAAAAGTGCATAAGTTAGGTGAGAAACATACATTTATACACAAACTGACCACCTAGCACAACTTTTACATGCGATATTCATATTTTTAGCTCAACCATCATGGAATGGAGCACGCAGGATTGTGAGATATCAAAGGCAGCGATCTATGCTGCCTTTAAAAATCATCCAAATGATCTCACGAGGCAGGAAGTGAAGCTAAATTTGAATTTGAAGACGTCTTGATACCTTCCTACATTGAACTGTGTCATCTGAAGGCAGCATTTTCCAGTTTTTCCCACACAGTCAAGGTTTTCAGACTCACTAGAAACTTCCAGGCAGGTGTGTTGGAGCTGGTTGAAGCTAAACTCTGCAGGATATTGGCTCTCTAAATGCAGTACTGACACTCACATGACAAATAGGCATTTTCGGTGGTGAACAATTGCCATCATGGGCACTCTGATTGGTCTGCAGCTACAAAGCCCCATACGATGGACTTCTAAAACCTTTCTATCATGGCCAGCAATAAGTTATTCAGCCATTTGAGCTACAGTAACTCTTCTGTGAAATTGGACAAGATGGACTGGCCTTCACACCCACGTGCATCAGTGGTCCTTGGGCCCATGACTCTGATGCCGGTTCACCAGTTGTCCTTCCTTGAACAACTTTTGTGGGTATTAACCATTGCGTACTGAGAACACCCCAAAAGACTTTCCATTTTTGAGATGCTCTGACCTAGTCATCGCACCACCACTACGTATGTAGCCCTTGTCAAAGTCACTCAGGTCTTTTAGCTAGCTAATTTTCCCTGCTTCTAACACATGAAATTCAAGAACTGTCTGTTCACTTGCTGCTTGCTGTCCATCCTTCTATGGACTTGCAAATAGACTATCCCTATAGTAACATGACTATCTAAATGCTAATTTTCATCATGTATAGACTTGCCTGGAAATACATATACAGCACAGATAAAATGGTTAGCATTTTGTATACCAATGTAAATCAATTTAAAATTACTTTGGATAAAAGCATCTGCCAAATGCATAAATGTAATCACATTTACATATGACATGTTGGAAATAAGGAGCACAAAAATTCTTAAAGTGACCTAATTACATAATGCACATTGCTCATGTCCAACACTGCTGATGTGTAAAACTTTTTGGTGAACAGATTCTAACTTGTCCTCTTGAAAGTCCACACACGCTCACTGAATGCATTAAGAACTAACCCATACCCACATACACTGCTGGATAATGATGAGAAGGTGGTGATACTCTTCTGTGTGAGCAAACTTTTAATTCAGTGTGAACTACAAGTACATCATAAAGAATAATGAGCAGATATGAGGATACACTGTAAAGTAGACCGGCTTTTGTTTAGGTATATTTGAATATTCCTTCTCGATAATTATTTTACTTGACTTTTTTAATGAAGAAAAAACCAATCACATAAACTAATGACTTGCTACTACAACCATTACAAAACCTACAAAAATAAAATGTGACACCCAAAATCTCTTTTAATACTTCAACAACATAAACCATAAAGTATCTGCAACTTGAACAAAATAAAAAAAAATCAAGTTACACATTTTATCATTATTGTGTATTCAAACTCATGACTATTGTAGCACAATGCTTTCTATGAAATGAATTGCATGTTGAGTTCAAACCAGTGAAATCGCTTTACCATTTTGTTACGCTGCTATGCTACTGAAAAAAGTGCACAGATTACATAGTTACTCCGAACACTGTGTGTGTATAAGGGCTTTTTCACAGTTGCTGACTTAACTGGTGTGAAGGTGAGATAGATAAAAGATGGAAGGCTGCTGTTACCCAGACTCTATCTGTCAGTGCTGATAACAGACATAAGAAGGCTGTGTCCATCTGAGCAGGGAGACTGCAATGAGAATGCAAGACAGTCAGAGACAAACAGAGGAAGTAAAAGAGTGGAATATTCCAGAAAGACTTGCTGCTGTTTGATAGTAATCGGTGTAGTTGCACAGGGGGAAACAGTAGATATTGAGGCTGCTGTCTCAGTCTCATGCATGACTTTGGTTACTAATAAACCCATTTAGTCAACCATCCACAATATATTCCAATTCCACACAGTGCTATCTGTGTGTATAAAATATAAATCGGAGGTCAAGCCACAGAAGGATGTGTGAATTTATGATGAACATTTACACTTTTGTTTATCTTTTTGTTAGTTTGTCTATATGGAAGAATACACAAATAATAAGAAACTTGTGTATGTCCAACCCTGGTGCAAAAAGTAAAAATAAAATGAGAAACAATGACAAAAAAAGAAAAAAAGAAAAAAAGGAAAAAAAAAACTGTGGAAACCATCCCTCTGCAAAGCAATCTCTCATAAAAAAAAGAAAAAAAGAAAAGAAAATAAAGTTGTACTCTGTATAAGATGATAAATAATAAAATTTCATTAAGCCAACTTTAAAAGTTTACTAATTATTATCAAAAACAGCTTTAAGCATGTTAAATTAGTGACTTGATTTTCATAACAACATAAAATAAGATTTTATTTTAATTACAAGTTAATTTAATTAATTGAATTAACAATTAATAAATTAATTAGAAAATAATAATAAAAAACATAATGAATTGTATAAAACTACTGAAAATAAATAAATACATAAATAAATAAATACATACCTTTTAATTAATAATAAATAAATAAAAAGAAAATAAACATTTACTGAACGTGATGACATTTACTTATCTATCAAAATGTACTAGTTTAGTAATGGTTAATGAAATGAACTTCAATGTTAAGCACATTAATGGTCATCTTTTCATTCACACAAAATAAGAAAGAGTTTGTTTTGAGATGACTGCTATGCATATAATAATTTAAATAATTACATTATGCTGATCAAGTAGTCAACATAAAATAAAAATAAATAAATCACACATCACCATTTGATATCTATCAGATATATATCCGAGGGAAACTTAATGGCCATTTGTGCATTCAATCTGCATTGTTTACTAATTTTCCTGCTAGGTATACACATGCATCGGATGGATGTGTTTAACTATTGTCACATTGAGCTTGTTTTTTGGTTTCTCAGACACAAATAGTAAGCTCTAAATGATATCTATAATCAGCTCATTACCTCGTGAGAAAACATTCTATTCTCTCTGTCTAAATGTGCATTTGGATGTTCATTTACCTCATGGCCTTTGAATGGGTCGGTCGTTTCTGTTTTTGCTGAATACAAACAGATGCTAATTATATTTCCACAAACAGACCTTCTCATCCAATGCCAGTTCATCAATCTCTGGTGCTGGATGCACATTTGTGTCTTCGTCTGTGTTTTTAAATGCCATTCTTCCAAAATGTAGACAAAAGTGTGACGCAGGATGCATGGTAATGCAAGGTAGCTCTTCACCATAATCCATCTCATACTCGGTGAGATGTCTGCACACATGCAGAGGACCAGCGGAAGAAAAAAAAAAAAAAAAAAAAAAAAAGCTTATTTCAAAATGCTCAGCCATTAATGAACAAACTAATGCTATGCTTGCAGAAAAGCCAGCCTAAAATAATTCTTAGGCATTAGCGTAGTGTTTTAGTTGCTTATCCATACATCTTGTTCTCAAGAGGCGCATTCATGGAATCATAAAATATATATATATACTAATCACGATTCCCAGAATTTATTTCCCCCAGGCCTTTCAGAAGTTCACCAAGATTAGCTACCAGATACAGTGCCATTAGCCTAAGCTAACGCTAACCAGGCCGCTGAAATCAACAACATGCAACTTGCCAACAGGCAAAAAGATGGAAATCTGATCAGAGATAGCCAGCATAATCAGCAACTCCCAGAGAGGATATTTTCAAACAGCGATTATTTCACACTTCTAGAAGAGCAACAATGAAGACAGGTGGTGGAAGATAAGTGGCCAATTGACCACGGTTTTAAATCATGAAGTGAACGGAGCATCATCACATTTTGATAAGCCGCAGGCCAGTTTGCCTCTCCGCTGTGCCAGAACCTCAAGGGAGACACTAGACTCCAAACGAATAGCCTGTCACTTCTATAATAACCTGAAATAAGTAGCAGATTGGTTAAAACAGCATTAGCGCCTGAACACTTTAGATTAGGTGCAATATTGGCTTTGTCCTCACACCATTTATGGCCATTTTGACTCATTTGTTAGTATAAATCAAGCCAACAGTCCTCTGAGAAGAGAAGCTCTGGGCAAGGAATTATAATTTCCACACATCCATTTTTTCCTCATCTCACCAATTTGTTTTGTATATTGCTGTCATACAACAGGACTGGGCGAAGGACAAAAGTTGTATGCAGACTTTTCATACGTTTTTTTTTTGCATGTTTGAATAGATAATATATCATTTAGACACATGGACAGCATCTAAAACGTAAAAGTATTAGCATATCCACAGTTGTACAAATACAACAATCCTTAAGAAAATCATTATATAATATTTATAAGTGCATTTGTACATTTTAGAAATGTATACATATATTTGAGCTGTAACCACTACCCTAAACTGAATAATTTATTGACAATTATAAAACAAAAGCATGTAAATGCACAGTGACAATTTTAGTTGCAAACATAATATTTTGTTTAGCATTTTTAAACTTTAATGCTACTTTAAGTTACAACTAAGTAAACTAATATTTTAGAAATTAGTCTGATTCAAATGAGAATCAAAAGGGCGAATACTACCTAAAGAAAGGAGGATAAGTTTACACCTAGAAATTAATAACTAAATATATATATATTAGGGCCGGGACTCGATTAAAAAAATTAATCTAATTAATTAGAGGCTTTGTAATTAATTAATAAAAATTAATCGCATTTTAATCGCATATAAATATTTGACCTGAGAACAGTGGGAAGTAATTTTTTTTTCACATGGATTTATAGTATACCATTGAATAATGACTGAATACATAAGGTTAAGCAACAAAATATTGTTTATTTTTGTTCAACCAAGTCTATCAAACCAGTGTAGCAAAGTGTAGCAATAGCATATTTAGAAACAATTTAGAAATAGTACATTTCAGAAATTCAGGAAGCTTATAGGTGCTGGAACCTTCTGTAAAGTGTTTTTTAAGTAAAACACAATACTGTCAATTACATTCAGAACATTGGAAACACTGACTATTAGAAAACATCTCTCTGTTGCTTCAGAGGCCATAACATACTCAGGTCCAACTCTCAATAACCTTGGCCAAAACAATAAAGAGTTCAACATAAACTGCCAGTTGCACCAACAAAATAATACATAGTTCAAAATAAAGTGTAAAGTCCACGCTAGCTGCTATATGTTTTGCGTTTAGGTGATACTTGAGGCTCGATGTGCTGCGTGATATGCGAACGCTAGTTGGT
The DNA here is from genome assembly GCF_003368295.1 of Carassius auratus. NCBI lineage: Eukaryota > Metazoa > Chordata > Actinopteri > Cypriniformes > Cyprinidae > Carassius > Carassius auratus. The sequence goes on from NC_039268.1 coordinate 5,343,801, forward strand.
GCTTCAGTATAATCGGTCCGGCGACACTCATCCAGTGAGAAACGTTCCGCGGTGCAAAAATAAGTTATTAAAAATGCAGAATTTTTTTTTCTGTAATTAATTAATCTTAGTTAACGCGTTATTTTTTGTGTAATTAATTAATCTCAATTAACGCGTTAAAGTCCCGGCCCTAATATATATACACACCAGGGTGACTAGGAGCATTAAATTGTTCATTCATGACTTCTTCCTGTTCCACTGAAAATCCCCATTTTCACCATCAGTGCAATAATCAAAAATCAACTAAAGATGTCTGCCTGGAAGAGGACGTGTGTCCTAATACACACTAAGGAAGGGGATTTGAGTGGCCAAAGACACTGCAAAGATCACAGCTGGAGAACTGCAGTGATTAGATGAGTCATGGGGTCAGAAATGAATGAATGAATGAATGAATGCCCTTACCACAGGTTGCAAGCCTGACTGCCTCTGTTAAGCCCCTTTCACACTGCCATTCCGGCAAATACACGTGTAAAGTGTTCCGGCAATTCCGGGTCGCTAGATTTTGCACTTTCACACTGCCAGTGATTACCCAGGATATGTGCGTGCTTTCACACACAACCCGTAAAGATCCCGTAACGACACGTGACATCAGGGCGTGACGTGTAATGTACGAGTCGAAAAACGTTAAGCACGTTATACTTTCACTGAAGCAAGCGAACGATCTCGGCGTCAGCGCGGAAAGTGAGGAACTAACTGATCTCTGGTTCATTACAATTTGCACATATTTTTCGTCGCCAACCTTGATCTTCCTTCAAAACAGCCGGTAAAAGAGTCGCGCGATAACATGCATCATTACTTCACACAGTGCTGGTTGAACCTGGCGATGTTACTAGGTCCCCGACCCGGGTTCAATGCCGGAATCAATCCCGGGACGTGGTAGTTTTCACACAGAAGGCGACCCGGCAATGTTCCGGCAATATGCCGGGTCCGACGTGCAGTGTGAAAGGGGCTTTAGAAATATGTGCCATGGTTGGATCTTCCATTAGGACAAAGATCCACAAACAAACATCAAAATCAATACAAAAGTGTGTAACTGACCACAAAATTAAGCTTCTGCTATGGCCGCCCCACTCCTCTGACTCGAACCCTATAGAAAATATGTCTGGAGAACAGAAGAGAAGAAGCACCTATGGAGCTGTGAATCTGAAGGCTCTTGAGATATTCTGTATGAAGGAATGGTCTCTGATCTCTTATCAGGTGTTCTTCAAGCCTCCAAGTCTGAGCCGTTATCTTGGGAAAAGGACACTGAAATATGTGAATGCCAATAATTGTGGTCAATGTAAAAAAAATAAATAAAAAAAAAATGTAAAAATGTTTCTTTTCAATTAAAGAGCAAAAGAATAAACTATGCAGATGTATTCCCACAGCCATACTGTATATATTACATAAATAAATAATCTCCTTTTATCTTCTACAAAATAAAGGAAAGTATTACATGCTTTGAGTAACGTGGTATGTGGTTGAAAAAAAAAAAAAAAATCCGATTTTTTTTTTTTCTTGATTTTTGGATGGACTACTTTTTTATCACATCATAACATGATTCATCTTATAACGTAATAGCTGGACACTAGCTGAGTTTCACACTGGAAGTCTCCCAACTTGCCAAATCATGAGCCAACCTCAAATATGACTGACCCTTCCAACAGCACAAGAATATTTTTACAAACAACCACAGCCATTCGGGTATTAAATATGTATGCTTTAGAACATAGCTCCAAACTAAATTTGGACTCATTTGCAAAATTCATTTGCCTAGCTTCAGTAGCTCAACCGTTTGGAATTTATTTAGCCTTTTTCACTCTATAGAAAAGTTTGGAATGAGTAGATGCTGAAAAAAAAGGGCTGAGAAACTCTGGGTGAATTCAGCGCCAACACCCCATGAGTCCAGGAAATGAGCTGCAGTTTCTAGAACACCATCAAAACAAGAGGTAAACAGCAGAATTTGGATTGGACGTAATACAAGTCCATTCTGAAGCAAATGGAAGCACACAATAAAAATGAAGGAGAGTAAACAGAAAGGAGATGGTGGATGAAGGACAAGAGATGGCTCACACTGGATTTGACAAGATAATGTACAGGAAAATACAAGCAGCATGTCTAAAGCTCAGCAGGAGATGGGCTATAATTTCAGTGCTCTGTTTTTTGTTTTAATAGACCTGTAATCAGTCTAAATCCAGCACTGTCTCTCTGCAGACATCCTGTGGACTGTGTTTGTGCACACACTTGCGTCCGTTTGCCTTTGTGTTGTATTGGACTATAGGATGCCACAGTTATGTTTGAGAACAACAGGATGTAACTGCACTAATTTTCTTTCTGGCTTGTTTTTCAAATGATCTGCAGTTCGGTACCTTACTGTGTATGTTTTGCTTCTTCCCCTTTTTCCCTTTGTATGTTTTCCTTCTTTCATCATTGATGGATATATTTAGGGTAATAAATAAGGTGTCAATCAAACTGAAGGTCAGCTTTTCCATAGCTAAAAGCATCAAGTCTCTCACTTTCTCTGTGAATGATATTTGCCATAATCAAGTGACTGTATTGATTAATTAATTTTTGTTTAATTAAATGTTTTTATTAATAACAATTAAGTATTTATAATAAAGGGTGTGTGTGTGTGTGTGTGTGTGGTGGTGGTGGGGGGGTGATTATAGCTTATAAAACGACACTTCAAACATCAAATTTTGAATGAAAACTGAAATTAATATTTATTTTTAAACAACTTGCTTCAAAAAATAATATGTGAGATAATTATGTGCTAGTAACTCAAGATAATCAAGTAAAAAAAAAAGAAACGAATATGTAATGAATTAAAACTGTAATGAACTAAGACATTGAAAAAGTATATAACAATAACAACAACAAAAACAATAATCTACAAAATTATTAAACATCACAGCTGTGATAAGTTCATTTTTGAGCACCAAATTGGCATACTCAAATGATCAATATTTTAACGTTGAATATCTATTTGCTAATAGTTATCTTTAAATGGTTAAGTGCACTCTTTGATAAAACCACAAGTTTTAAGATTTAGCACTAGCTAAGATGAGCACTAGAACTAGCATGTATGTGACAGTATAATGATAGAGGGTTCAAATAAAAGCCTAATGTACCTCAATGCACATCAGTGCTCTCAACAGGCAGCAGTCAGCTTGTGTTTTCAGTCTCAGCTATGAAATAACTCTTCAGGTAGTCACATATTGCTTCAGGAATTTTATTTTATTCTAAATCAAAATGAGGCATTATTTGTAATTCCCTCACCTCATCTCACCGTGTATGAATATATTATTCAAAAATACTGATATCAGTTCCTTGGGGGAAAAGGGTTGTACAATAATGGAAACGTCAGAAGTGATTTCCATATGGCAACCTGATGGTACATATTTTGCATACCACCTTAAGGATACTAAAAAAAGAATATAGATACATATAAAAAACAACTGATATACCTAGCCATTTTCAGAAAATGGTGCAATTTGTTCCAGATTTTATGGAGTTTTTCAATTTCATTTGAAAAGGTTACTGCCTTCAAGAAATGTTCCAACTTCAGACCCAAAGCATCAGAGCTGTAATCACCATAGGGGAATGCATTTCCCCCACTAATTCATATTAATGGTCAACAAATATGGGTTATGGGTTAAAAGACTAATTACCAAATTATAAATACGTGGATAAACTGTAGCTTTGCAAAAAGTTATTTATTGTTGTCAACCCTAAATCTAACCCTAGTGGTTACTTTATTTCAACCCCATAAAAGTAAGTTTAAAATGTATGTGTAATAATGGCTTTGATAGTAAATATCACCACACCACAGCACATTATGGATAATGAGTATTCTTATTTTTAGTGCAAACAGCAACGATTTTGCCATATATTAAAAAAAAGTGATTTGTCACTATAACAGGCTTTGAAGTTTGAAGGGCAGTTTAACATTTTAAAAACTACATAGTCATTTTAATGTCATGCTTTTCAATGAAATCAAAACATACTTTAATGAATCCTTGCATGCAAATTGGCTGATATTTTGACATTGAAATATCATGTTTAAAAATACATTTTCCAATGCACTGTAAATGGATAAAACTATAAAATAATGTACTAATATACATTACCATATAAATGGTTTGTGGTAAGATATTGATCGATTGATTGATTGATGGATTGATTGACGTTAATATTTTTGTTAAGAAAGGTTGCATTATACTGATCAAAAGTGACACTAAAAGCTCTGTTACTGTTAATTTAAATAAATAGGTAAATAAGTAAGTGCAAGAAGTAAGTACATAAATACCAAAATCTAGTTCCTCTTCAGGAACTTGAGCTACGTCGGAGGGAGCTTTGGGAATGCCCTTCAGCGTGACCAGCTCTGAACCATGTGTCTAATGAGTGCAATGGCTGGGCAAGATGTCACGGGTGGTGTGATGTAGGCAGAGATGTATAAAGTACTAGAGACCCATACTTGAGTAAAAGTACAAGTGCTCTATCAAAAAAGTGACTTGAGTAGAAGTTGAAGTGCTCTTTAAGCACCACACTTAAGTAGAAGTACTAAAGTATTCAAAAAATGTTGTACTTAAGTATTGCAAGTAGTCTATTTTAAAATTTACTACTCAAGTACTGAAAGTAAAAGTACAAGTATTGTGTTATGTAGTTATTTAAGAAAGTAGTCAAAAGTTTCAACATATTGTTTTTACTATTTCAAATGATTAACCTAAAGGACAATAACAATTCCTTTGATTAACTTTTTGTAAACAAAAAACGGTTACAGTGTTAGTTCGCCCAATTAGCAAAATTATGTCATTAATAACTTACCCTCATGTTGTTTCAAACCCGTAAGACCTCAGTTTATTTTTGGAACACAGTTTAAGATATTTTAGATTTAGTCTGAGAGCTCTCAGTCCCTCCATTGAAGCTGTGTGTACCGTATACTGTCCATGTCCAGAAACGTGAGAAAAACATCATCAAAGTAGCCCATGTGACATCAGAGGGTCAGTTAGAATTTTTTGAAGCATCGAAAATACATTTTGGTCCAAAAATAGCAAAAACTACGACTTTATTCAGCATTGTCTTCTCTTCCGTTTCTGTTGTAAGACAGTTGAAAACAAAGCAGTTTGTGATATCCGGTTCGCGAACGATTCATTCAATGTAACCAGATCTTTTTTAAACAGTTCACCAAATCGAACTGAATCGTTTTAAACGGTTCGTGTCTCCAATATGCATTAATCCACAATGACTTAAGCTGTTAACTTGTTTAATGTGGCTGACACTCCCTCTGAGTTAAAACAAACCAATATCCCGGAGTAATTCATGTACTCAAACAGTACACTGACTGAACTGATGTGAAGAGAGAACTGAAGATGAACACCGAGCCGAGCCAGCTAACGAACAACAGACTGACTCATTCACGAGTCAAGAACCGTTTCTGTCAGACGCGTCCGATTCGTGAACCGAATTCTGTGCTAATGTTATGAGCCCAGGTAAACCGAAGGCTTGGAGCCTTGCAGTCAACGCCAATAACGCCATTACGTCGAGCGCAAAATAATCGGTGAACTGTTTTCTTCAACTGGTTTATTGAATCAAACTGTCAGAAAGAACTACTGGTGATCCCGAAAACCGATGCAACCGGTTCTTGACTCGTGAACGAGTCATTATCTGGCTCGGCTCGGTGTTCATCTCTCTTTTCACAGCAGTTCAGTCAGCACGCACAGTCTTGCTTGATTCGCTCAATGATGTGCCAGCTTCATCAAACCTGCGTAACATTTTTATAATTGTAACGAGTAACGATGCAGCACATAAAAAAAATATCGGAGTAAAAGTATTAAACTCAGCGAAAATATGTACTGAAGTAAAAGTGGAAGTAGGAGAAAAAAATAATACTTTAGTAAAGTACAGATACTGCCATTTAGTACTTATGTACAGTAGTGAAGTAGTTCTACTTCGTTACTATACATCTCTGGATGTAGGGACCAGAAAGCTTAAAAGCACATGGAGTGAAACCAGTGTCAGCTTTCTGTCATTCAGCAAGAGCACTGTGTGTGTGTGTCAGTCACAATCTGTTTGTGAGTATTATTTAGAGTTGTTTGTCCACTGATAAGCTCCATTATGTCAAAGCTTCAATCAAGAGAAGTTTTGGGCAAGAGCAGGCAGTGTTCAGGCTGTGTGTTTTTCCCTGCCCATGAGAAAAAACTAAACAAAATATATTTTGGTGATCCGGTGCCCGCTCTCGGGATTTCAGAAGCCCGCGCTGAGGTCCTTCCCCCCAGGGAGAGGGCGTGGCACTCTGCCTGAGGAGATTGATATGGAGGACGTTGATGAGTGCACCAGTTGGACAAGCATCAGTTACACAAGCATATTATGCCTGATTTTATAATGAGAAGCATTAATTGTGAGTGAAGCCGGCACAGTCAGCTCTCGAGGGCTGATTGTTTTTTTTGTTTTGTTTTTTAGCGCTGTTAAGAAATCCGCTCTCGACTCCTCGCATAGCAGAGTCTGGGTCCTACAGCAAGTACTACCCTGTTCCAAGGAAGGATTAGGGGTTGCATCATATTTTAGATCTGCGACTTTTGAACTGCTCAGTCAGGGGACTGAAGTTCAGCACACTCGCACTCAAGCAATAAAACACATTCTCCCAGACCTAAGAGGTCACCATGTGTTGATGAACACCGACAACAACAGTGGTTGTCTCTTATACCAACCACCAAGGAGGTCTACACTCAAGCTGTTTGTACAAACAAGAATACAATATTCTTGTGCGGTCCCAGGGCAAACTCCTCTCACTGACAGCAGTTCACATTCCTGGTCATCTCAATATGGGAGCAGATGTCCTGTCGAGGCAGGGGCTGAGGCCTCACACCAAGTTGTGAAGTAGATATGGGGAATTTTGGGCCAGGCTCAGGTGGACTTGTTTGCAACTCGAGAGACATCACACCCTCCCCTCTGGTTCTCTCTGACTCATCTAACTCCATTGGGGCCGTAATGGTACATACGTGTGTGAAGCTTTGTCTGTACACCTTTCCCTTGGTTGTTCTGCTCCTGGGAGTTCTGGAGAGAGTAAGCTGGGATGGGATCCTGCTGTCAGTAGCCCCATTCTGGTCGGGCTGAGTATGGTTCTTAGACCTGATTTGGCAGGTCTTCCACCTGTTAGAGGAGGTCCCTCCTGAAGGGCATTTCCCCTGGAGAGCCATCTAGGAGGGACCTCCTCTCAAAGGCAGAGAGCATGCCTCTGCTCAAAGTTGGAAGTTGTCGATGTGGCCTCTTAGGGGGCACAGCTCATAGCTTCCAGTCTCTCAACCGAGGTTGTTGAGACCATCCTCCAATCCAGAGCACCCTCAATGAGGAAACTGTATGCCTTGAAGTGGAAACATTTCACTTCTTGGTGCAGAGACCACCAGCCGACCCATTTAACTGCCCAGCTGGTGCAGTGCTGGAGTTCCTGCAGGCCAGATTCTCCACAGGGTTGACCCACTCCACCCTGAAGGTCTAGGTGGTGGCCATTGCAGCCTACCATGCCCCTGTTGGTGGCCAGTCAGTGGGCAGACACCCCTAGTTACACGTTTACTCTGTGGTGCACTGAGGTTAAGGCTACCGGCCAGAAGAAGCTTATGTTAAGCGGTGGATCAGGATGCCATCCTAAAGCCTCAAGTCCTCTGATCTACCCTCTCTTGGGGGTCAAGACTGAGAGGATAGGGCTTTAATGTAAATCTCCACTGTGTCCTAAGCCCCAGAGGCTGCACGACTGGTTTCTCGCAGAGCCTTTCTTCCCGGAGATCATGGATGGCACCTTTTCCCCCCGGTGTAGTGGTCAGTTGTATTGCAATTGTGTCCTAATACTACCTCCAACTGGCAGGGGGAACCATGCCTCCCCTTCCGTGTCTGTAGGTACTCATCTGGCCAGTCATCTGCAAGTTCCCTGGGTCATGGTCCAGGAGCACCATCTCTGGCTGTGTCTTGTCGATATGAATGATGCCAACAAAGTTTGGTTCCTTAATGCCCCTTTGTCCCAGACTGGCCTCTCCTGTGATGAGGTCAGAAGCCTGACCTAGCAGATCTTGGTTCTCCCCTTGCGTCCACCAACGCTTCCGTGCCGCATCCTCAGCAGCCTCCAGCAAGTGGCACTGTGGAGCTGGACGTAGGCAGGCTGTCCAATCCATCCTGGCCCCTGTCAAACCTGGCACTGAGCGGAAAAGCAAGACTGGTTTGCAGCAATGGATCTGAAGGACACGCACTTTCATGTGTTGACCTTTCCTTACCACTGAACAAACTATTTCAGAGGCTCCTGGGGTATATGGCAGTTGCAGCGGCACTTTCACAGCTAGGGCTATTGAATATGAGACTGCTTCAGCACTGGCCTATGGCTGAGTCCCAAGGTAGGCGTGGCAGCGTGGAACTCACAGGGTCCAGGTTACACCAGTCTGTCACCAAACCTTCACACTGTGATCAGATCTTGCGTTTCTCCAGGCAGGAATGCCCCTGGAACAGGTCTCCAGGCATGCTGTGGTTTAAACAGATGCCTTCACCACTGGCTGGGGGGCCACATACAATGGGCATGCAGTGTCAGGGGTTTGGACGGACCCCTATCTGAACTGGCATATCGATTCCCTAGAGTTTTTAATTGTGTGCCTTGCCTTGACCTACCCCCACCCCGTACTCATGTCTACTGTCTTCACTGTAAAACAATTTTTTTTTAAAATTATGTAAATATGTTAATGTTTACTTGTTTATTTCAGTCTAAGTAAATGTTAATATAAAACAAAAGTTTTTTTTTTTTTTGAGTAGCTGGGATGGTGGTCCCCTGGGAGTTGGTCCCCTATGCAAACTGCGTACTCTGCGTATCGTATAGGGAGCTGCTTACTGGCTCCAGCCCAGCTATGTGCCCGAGGTTACCACTACTCCCTTCAGGGATCAGGTGGTGAACCTGCAAGCACTGCCCCCGGAGGAGGCAGACCCAGCCCAAGCTTTGCTCTAACCTGTCCAAGCCTTGAGATGCTACGTAGACTGGACACGACACTTTAGAACCTCAGAACAGCTCTTTGTCTGTTACGGAGGCTGGCAGAAGGGAAAGGCCATCTCTAAGCACAGGATGGCCCAGGTTGCAAGCTCACTCTACTAGAATTGTTCACTTCCTCCTGGACACTGGATCATGGCACCTCGCTGACAGATATTTGTAGAGCTGCGGGCTGAGCAACCCCCAACATGTTCCCTAGATTCTATAGCCTTCATGTGGAGTTCTCACCTCAAATGGGTAGAGGCACTGAGAAACCTCGGTTTAGTGTCGGCTTGCTAAAACTGCTCCAGAGTGTCCGTACTGTACTGTAGTCCCTGTCTAGCTCCTCCATCCAATCGGCAACCTAGACGTGGCAGAACATCGGGCATCAGGCCTTCACTCACTGTATTGACATCGAGACTGACCAACTGAAAGGTAATGTCTCGGTTACATATGTCTTTAGCTTGGCTCCCCAGCGAAAACCTGGCATTCATTGCACCTGCTGCCTTTTTATGCTCACGCGCTGTGATCAGAGGCAGCTGGATGCAATAATTGCACGCCAATGTGCATTGGCTGGTTTAGTTACACTTGAAGTAGATTAGTCTCTCGAAGCAAGATCCCAATTCGTCGGTCACCGATATGACATCTCCATTCCTTCCTTCTGGGAACAAGGGTTACATATGTAACCAAGACGTTTCTTGAGTACATTAGACTGAATTCTGAGGGATCATGTGAGACTTGAGTAATTCTCATTTTTTTTCCAGACCAATATACTGAACTTAAGAACCTATAATAATATAATTATATAATTATAACCTATAATAATATAATTATATAATAATATAGTCTCAAGAAAGTTTTCATTCTCCAGATAATTATAAAGTCAACTCAAGAACCATAAACTTAGAAAATGGTTCTTTGTAAAAATAAGGCTACTTGTTAAACCAAAGAACCATTGACCATTATTTTTACAACAGTGCAAAGTCTGCTCTGATTCATTATAGATGCTAACAGATGGCTCGTTAATATAATAGGAATCAAACTACATGAGAACAGAATGTCCCGGAGCATTACAGAGGAAAAGAGAGAGCAAATACTTCCTCTAAAACACATAGGATGTTTTATATATAGGATGTGGTTTTGGACTGTCAGAAAGACAATATTATCTGGTCTCAGCATGTTTCACTACCTCAGCTGATGTTGGATAGTGATACAGAGGCTTGTATACACCTGTTAAACTGCAAGCCAGTCGATACCCAAATAACGGGGATGTGCTTTTACAATAGAATTAACCTTATGGGGACACGGAAGGTGATTCAACATAGAAGAGCATCTCTCCACCAAAACAGATGAATGTGCTTCTATGCATTATTCATTCCATTAAATGGCATCTTGTTTAAAAATTCAGGTTGAGAAATCTGAGCGTTATACATTTTCACTCTGACAATAGCATTGTGTAAGAATGACATTGCTTGGATCTCATTGACTGTGATTGTGAATAATTACAAAAGATTATGGGGGGTGGGGGTTAGTTGTGTGGAATATTCAGAAATGTGTGTGTCATAAAATGAGAAACAAAAAACTGATTTGGTTGATTTTAACATCCTCAGCTTTTCTGTGTGCATTTAAGCACACATGCATGCAGTCAGCATATTTTCTCATATTTGTTGTCAGATAAAATCCTCTTCAGATCAATTAATCCTATATAAACTAATCCAAGACCTTCTCACAATCTTGAAGCTGGGTGCATGCAGCCAAAATTAGCTGGGCATGCAAATGCAGGGTCTAGATTGGACTATATGGTACATGGTAGGGGTGTAACGGTATGCAAAAATCACGGTTCGGTACATACCTCGGTTTTAAAGTCACGGTTCGGTTCATTTTCGGTACAGTAAGGGAAAGAAATGCAAACATTAAACTGCAGGTTGTTTATTTCTATAAACTTCTTTTTTTTTTTTTACAACTTGTTTACACTTTTTAAATACTTTTCAATATAATATATAAAAAAAAATAATAAAAAAAAAGAATAGGAAATAAAATACTGGTGCAAAGTTCCCCACTAAATAAAATACTCTCAGTCTAAAACCAATATCATATAATAAAATATAATGAAAAATATAAATAAATGACTATGATTACAGTGCAGCATTACCAATCCCAGCTTGTAGGCCTGCTCATATTTTAGAAATATAACTTTTCCAAATTGTAAAGTGCAGCATCAACAGTTTCAGTATTTTTTTTTACCTGCTCGGATTTCGTAATAGTGTCGTTCCGATCGGAATTTAGAACAAAGGTCTGTTAAAATGCAGACGGGAGCTGCGTTTGAATTACAATCGTGTTTTTTTCCTAGTTGTAGTGATGTTCACACTCGCGTGATGCCTTTTAAAAACCTTAGGCCAGTGAGACTCTGGCATATTGCACCTGTCAACCATAGTCTATTTTGCCGTCAATACTGTTGACGGTGTCCTTTATCAGTTAGCTTTATATTTATGCTCAACATGAAGTATAGGACATTCGGAACACACGTGCACCATACCGAAAGCCCTGTACCAAAACGGTCTGGTACGAATACACATACCGTTACACCCCTAGTACATGGGAACAAGTTACCCATATTAGAAGAGATGATATTATGGAACTATGAATCAGATCATTTTAGCCGGAAAAAAATCAAACTTAAATCTTCTAGTTTGTCATTAGTAGAGTCTAGATGAGTAAGGCTATTGACCAGCTCATCTACTTGCAGGTCAGCATGGCAGAACATCTTGAACAATCGTATGCTTTGTGGCCAAGTACACTACCGTTCAAAAGTTTTGGGTCAGTAATATTTTACATTTTTTTGAAAGAAGTATCTTATGCTCACCAAGAATGCATTTACTTGATAAAAAGATAATAATACAAATAAATAAATAAATAATAATACAAATCTGCTGCGAGCAGGTTTCTGATTCTCTCATTCCCAGATCAGATTGAGCCTAAAATGGTGTTCTTTTATTATTGCTTTGACAAAGTGCTGCACATTTCTTTGTGACATAGATTACTTTAAATTCTCAACACATCACATATTTGTATTGATTTGAAATGGCTCTGGATGGCATAATTTACTTACACATGCCATTCAAAACCAGTATTACTTGCTTCTGCAGATCACAAAAGATGATATGAAAGATTTTAGAATTCATTTTGGATTTACTATCATTTTAAGGATTAACTAAATTGTTGTAGACAAATTTGCTAAAAAACAAACAAACAAAAAAAAACACGGTTATTATTTAGAGTGACGCTCAGACAGACATTCAGACAAAGGTTACATACAAATTCCTGTATTTTGATAATATGGATGTATTTCAGTGACTTTTGGATTTTTAGTCTCTTTTGATGAAGGCATGTCAGTGTGTTAATATAAATATATTCCAGGACATTATGTTGCCACTATCTTTGCAACACTTTGACCCATGTGTTATTTGACCTATAAATGTACAAACAGCAGCTTGTTGAAGACCTGCTGTAGTGAAAATCACGTTTTTTTCTTTATATGTGATGTTTTTGATTATCTTAAATTCAAACCATGTGTAAATGAATCTGTCAATGCTATAGCTGAGAATACAATGTATCGAAGGCCAGCCATGTGTCTTGCCATCAAAAACACCAGTCCCTTCAACTTGCAGAGCTTCTCATCTGGTCAAGCGTTTCAATTTGCAGCGTGTTGCAACAGTGATAAGCAATGTAGCCAATAACAGACATATCTGATGATTTCTTTAACACAACGGCCAATCAGTGGTGTCTAAGTTTGTCAGAATCCACTCCCTGTTCGAAGCACTGGAGTTTTGTATCAGACTTCTCCAAGCTTACAAAGCCTTTGATTCAAACAAAGTGTTGACATAATGTAAATAAGACATTCAATGTGCAGTGTGATTCATTGATTATAACAGAACTTTGTGACATTGTGATAAACTAATACAAATTATAGGTTTTAGTGATTACATGGGGAGCACACTTTCTAGGATGTAATCCATTAAGAATTTAACAAATTCATTATTGAAAGTGCAATGAGTGATAAAGTGATAAATCATTAATCCAGCATTGTCACCTGCCATTGTTTAGCATTTACTACTTTAGTTAGTGAAAGTGGAGCAGTTCCTGCTGTGAGTGAATGGAAGCAAGTGAGTTACATTTCATTTAAAATCATGGATAAATTATTTTCATTGGAAAAAATTGAATCGATTTGTATTAGCAAAGATAGATCAGTTGAATGACTGCAGGGGGACTTTAAATTAAACATTGCCATTTATTGTAAAAAATAAAATAAAAAATAAAAAATAAAATCCACAGATTATGTTTAATGTTTCAGTATGTTTAACAAACTTCTTTAAAAATTTTACAACACCAAGCTGATTTTAGACATGAGGTTTTCAGATTTAAGATTCAACCAAGGCTTAAAAGAGCTAAAGCTGAAGAAATTCTGTTGGCATAAATTACATAATCGCAATATAAATTCTTGCAGCATCTCTGATGTTGACACCTGTTTGATCACAGGCCGTGGAGAAGCAGCACAATACCTCCTACTGACTAAGCTCAAGATCTCTTTTCTTTTTATCTAGGATGAGAGAAGATCCGGATGGAATAGCTGTTCCCGCTGCAGGAAAACTGATATCCATTTTCATTGGTGTATAAAAGCCCCTGAGGAAAGCAGGCATGTTCTTGGTGGACTTGGTGGACTTATGTAAACATAAAACCATGTCTGCATTTGTGAACAGAGAAATGACTATCTACAAGCCTACTCTACACTGCTCAAAACTTGCGTTTGAATCATCAGTGGCAAATCCTTTAAATATGTAAACGTACTCACAGACTATGTGTCAGAAGTGCCAGACTGTCCTTGCAAAGAGTGAGGAATGGCCGGCGGCTAGAATGAGAAACAGCTGTGGGCTTGAGTGAGGAACGGTCCGCGGCTTGAGTGAGGAACGGCCTGCGGCTTGAGTGAGGAATGGCTGGTGGAGTAGAAGAAGGGGCTTGCGGCAACCACATGTGACAAGCCCGGGCTGGAATCCACTTTGTCCACTGTGAAAGCCGGTAATCCACAGTGCTAATTTGATGTATTTCCTCAGCCACGAGCATGTATCAGCTTTAGGCATAATGAAGCAGATAACATCCCCTTTTGGAAGGCCAAACAAGTAGTTTCACTTTCACAACCAAACACATAGCTTCTCCAAAACATGGTGCCGGCAGCAACAGCGAGGATAAAAGGTACACATTATTTATTTGCTTGAACATTTGGGTGGCATTATGCAAATCTTCCTATACAGTACAGTGATGTAGACATGTGGGGGTGTGTTAAAATGAGCCATTTTAGGAGGGTGTGTGGACAAGTCTTAAATTTTATAAATAATATCTCTTGCAACTTTACAGATATTCTTTATGCACTAAGAGCTTGTAACACTCTAAAAAGAAAAGAAAAATTTAAATCGCATCATATGACCCATTTAATCAAATGTATTCTAAATACAGTTATGTTCATAAATAAATATTTTATAAATCTCAAATGATTTGTAAAAGTTACAGTGTCTATGCAAACTTATGAAAATGGGCATGTGCTTGGACTATACTTTACATACAAATTCCTATGAATAATAATGAGATCATGCTGAGTATTTCTTATATGTGACATTGTTCTATCACTTTGTCCCCAGTGGCTAGAATATATAATGTGTTATATGTTCCGGCATTGTGATATGGATCTTCTGGTGAAAATATAAAATATAAATGCATGCATCATTAGCCTAATCCTAAAAGCATTTCAACCATATTGCATTCAATGGCCACCATTAAATCGTAAAAAAAAAAAGAAAAAAAAAAAAGAAAAAGAAAAAAAAAGGAAAAGATCTGGAAGGTTATATAAAAACAGTAATACATCTTTTTTTGGTCCCACTTTATATTAGGTGGCCTTAACTACTATGTACTTACATAAAAAAACTAAGTACAATGTACTTATTGTGTTCATATTGTATTGTAAAACACTTTTGCTGCTATTGAGGTGGGATAGGGGTAAGGTTAGGGAGAGGGTTGGAGGTATGGGTAAGTTTAAGGGTGGGTTAAGGTGTAAAGTATGGGTCAACAGTGTAATTATAAATGTAATTACAGAAATTAAATACAGATGTAATTACATGTTGTTGTTTTTTTTTTACTGTGTGTGTATCTTCTCCAGCTTGGTAAACATTAATGATTAACTTCAGCATATGGTTGATGTTGATCCAAACCACTGAATAAACTGGACGACCATTCCCTAAACACACACACACACACACACACACACACACACACACTTGCGTACGTGCATACAAAATATAATTAGTATAGCTAAACAATGCACACCAAACAACATTAATGAAAGCACAAATCAGTATGCACACAGACTTGTGGTGAACAAAGAAAGCAGAGCTTCATGGTGGAATATTTAAATAGTGAAAGATTCCTTGTGCATGGCTGTAACCCTAATCCTAAATGGAAGAAACATCAAAGAGAAATTATAAACCAAGACCTGTTTACACCATGAGTAAAAATTCACACTGAACATTTCAACATGAAATCAAAATGGGCCATATTTACTTCCCAGTCGCATTATTCTAAATTTCAAAATAGTTATGTCTTTGTAATATATTATATTTTGTAATATATTATATTTTTACTATTTTTACTAAAATTATATATTTTACTAGTTAACTAGGGTGTAAGAGCTCTTCAAAAAAAAAGAAAAGAAAAAAAAAATCTCCTTTATTTAATTGAACTCCCTTTTAAATACTGCATGTCACATAATTGAAGCAAATGACTGTACATGACTGTAACCCTGTTCCCTGGAAAAGCGGAAACAAGATGCTGCGTTCAATAGTGCTACTGAGAACATTCTTTGTTTGACCGGTTGCAAAGGTTGCCAAGCATGTCAAACACGCCAAGAATTGGCTTAAATAACTTTGGTTGGTGACATCACATATTACATGCACCTAAAGGTTATAAATAGACGTTTCACGGAAACACCCTCAGGTTACTATTTGTCTGAAATGACATCTGGACACATTTAAAGTGCGGCATTGAGGCGCAGCATCTCGTTCCCGTGTTTTCAGGGAACATGTTTACAGTAAAGTAACCCGAGACATTCCCTTATCAAAAGCTACTCTTGATTCTGTGCTCAACAGGGGAACAAGAATACCAATGCCGCCACACTGTAAGTGTCTGGGCCCCCAGGGTTGTGTAGTGTGTGGGCACAAACATCAAAAGAGGTCTCAGACATGACTCTGGGATGTCGACTAAAGGACATGCAAGCCCGGAGTAGCATGGACATCCAAGCTATAGAATCTGACAAATGTGTGCGGAGAGGACCAACCTGCTGCATCACACACTTGCTGCAAGGGTGCACCTCTTGCTAAAGCCATTGAAGATGAAACCCCCCAGGTTGAATGGGCCCTAACCCCTAGAGGCAAAGTTTCACTGGCTAGTGTGGTGGACGTAAATCTGAAGAGCACACACTGGACACAGTGAAGTGTAAGTGAAGTAAGTGAAGTCTTTCCTGCTCTGGTGTCATGAA
Source organism: Carassius auratus (assembly GCF_003368295.1). Taxonomy (NCBI): domain Eukaryota; kingdom Metazoa; phylum Chordata; class Actinopteri; order Cypriniformes; family Cyprinidae; genus Carassius; species Carassius auratus. The sequence goes on from NC_039268.1 coordinate 5,360,396, forward strand.
TGGCAGAGGACAGAAGGCTTCGAGAATGACCGGATGAATTGTCGAGAAAGGAACTTTCGGAAGATAATTAGGGTGAGGATGCAAAAAAACTTTAACTCGCCCAGGGCAAAATCTAAGCAGGATGGCAGGACTGACAAAGCCTGCAAATCCCCAATTCTCTTTAGAGAGGTAATGGCCATAAGAAAAAAAAAAAAAAAACCTCTTTAGGGTCAGACCCTGTCAGGCGGTGCCAGGCAGCCCTTTGAGCACTATGGCTAAATCCCATAAAGGGACCGTAGCTCTAGTTGGTGGCCTCAACCGCTTAGCCCCACGAATGAAGCGGGCGACTAGCGGGTGCTTTCCCACAGAAACCCCGTCAATCAAAACATGGCATGCCGAAATAGCGGTCACATAGGTTCTGAGAGTACAAAGGCCTGTGCCTGAGGACAATTTATCTTACAGGAACTCCAGTACTGAAACAATTTGGCAGTGAGCTGGGTCTACATGGTGTGTCATGCACCAGCCCTCAAAAACACGCCATCTGAGGGCATTAGCTCTTCTCGTGGAGGGAGCCCTAGCACTTAGAATGCTTTCTATTACATTTGCTGAAAGACCAGCATCTCTTAGTTGGTCCTCCTCAGGGGCCAGATGTGAAGGTTCCAGAGCTCAGGCCGGGGATGAATTACTGTCCCCCGTGCCTAAGAGAGAAGATCTCTCCTGATCATAATCGCCCAATGCAAGCCGTCGGGGAGGGATATTAGATCTGAGAACCATACTCTGGTCGGCCAGTGGGGTACTATCAGTAAGAGACGAGAACCCAGTCGACGGATCTTGGCCAGGACTCCCAGGAGCAGAGCAATTGGAGGAAAGGCGTGAAGATGCAGTTTGGGCCACGTATGGGCCATCGCGTCCAGACCTAGTGGAGCTGAATGAGTCAGATAGAAGTAGAGGGGACATTGTGCTGTCTCCTGTGTAGCAAAGAGGTCCACCTCTGCTTCGTTAAATCTTTCCCAGATTTGACTCACTACTTCAGGGTGGAGTTTCCATTCCCTGTGTGTCACAGCTTGTCTGAACAGCAAATATGCTCCCACATTCTTATGCCCAGGAATGTAAATGGCCCTGAGGGACAGGAACTTGTCCTGTGCCCAAAGCAGAACCTGCTGTTCTAACTTGTTCAAGCGGCGCGACCGCAGTCCACCCTGGCGATATGTGTAGGAGACTACCGATGTGTTGTCTACCCGCAGTAGGACTTGGTAACCTATCGACTGCTGGAGGAAGTATTTCAGGGCCAGAAATACAGCCTTCATTTTGAGACAATTGATGTGCCATTTGAGAAGATGACCTCTCCAGATGCCTTGGGCTGGACGGCCATTTAAGACCGCTCCCCAGCCTGTGAGGGAAGCGTCTGTCGTTAGCATCTGGCGACAACAACACGGACCTAGAGTGCGACCCGAAGTCAGAAACCGGGGTCTGAACGACATAGATAGAGTACGAAGCCCCTGGCTCGTAACCTTTATTTGCCTCTGGGGATTGGCCCTTGAATGAAATCCCCTGGCTCTGAGCCACAACTGAAATGATCTCATGTGCAGGAGGCCCAAAGGTATCACCGTGGATGTAGCTGACATGAGACCTAAAACTTTCTGAAAGTGATGAAGAGTGACTATGTGGCCTAGCTTGATGTTCTTTAGGGTGTTGTCCTCTGGGCAGGTGAGAGAACACTTTTCTTGGCGTTGAGTCTCAACCCCAGAGATTCGAGATGAGGTGTCGAAGCGCTGACTCCTGAGACTGAGCCAGAATCAACCAGTCAACTATATAATTCAACCCTGGAAGATCTAAAATTGGGCTTAACCCCCCATCTTTCTTGGGAACAAGAAAATACCAGCTTTCCAGTAGAGTTTGCAATTTCTGTGTCAACAAATGCACTCGTTCCGGTTTCACGGAAGTGGAGACTGCGCTGTTGATACACGGAGGACGATATGCAAACTGAATCCCGTAGCCTTTCACTCCAGTCCTTTCTACCCAGGGGATATATTTCGAAGTAGCTTCCACGCTGCCAGCTTCTCTGAAAGGGGCACTAATTTTGACACTTAATTTTGTTGGGGGATGTTAGATGTCCGGTGTCCTGAAACGTTGCAGGAGGCAACCAGGCATTTAACATTTCGCTGGAGGCTGCTGCTCCCCGAAACACCAGTTGTAGCGGAGATAAAACAAAGGGCCCTTGAGGTTGCCAGGAAGTCTTTATTCTCTGTTGGAACTTTACACGCCCCTCCCGGAGGGGTCACATACCCGTGGTCCTTGGTGCGCCAGACTCAGGACTTCTTTTTGCCGGAGATTATGCTCTACAGGTCCGGTCTCTTAGAGGCATGCTGAGAAGGGCAGAGAGCCGCTTACCATTCTCTTCGAGGGGGGGGGGGGGCGCACGACTTGCCACAATCTCCTTCTGGGCTTCTTGCCTCAGAGAAACCAAACTTGGTCGGCCAACAGTCGCAATGCTTGAGCACAGCGGGGGAGGAACCTCACAAACACTTACTCATAACATTTTGCCTCCCGAAACCTCTCCCTGATGCTCGTGAGGTTCAGCCACAGATGTTTATCCTTGGAGACCATGGCAGCCATAGAACGGCCGATGGCATGGGCCGTCTGCTTAGTCACACAAAGTTCTAAAAACGCCTCTTCATCGATGGACCCGTCTGTGCTCAAGTCTTTTAGCAGGTCAGCCTGGTACGTCTGCAGAACTACGTTGGTGTGCAGGGCAGCACCAGCCTGACCCGTGGTCTGAAAAGCTTTTGTTTAAGGGATGATGAAGTCCCACGGGAGAGATAGCCCGCAAGCGTCTCTTCAACCTGGGCCATCATCATATAGCCCCACGCCTTTGCATCGACAATAGTTTAATAAATCGATGTCGACGGCACTGTAGCAGAAATGAGTCGAATCAGACAAATCAAAGAGTCTATCAGAGCTGTGTGCATTGAAACGAGAGCCGAAATCCTCAGGAAGTCATAAATCAGTTCTAGTGCCACAAGAACCAAGCAAGATAACCAACCAACCAACTTGTTCACACAACAGCTTTCAACATTAACACCAATATAACAATTATTGACAATTTTAATTCGAAGAAGAGATTGTCAAATTTATTGTTCGTGATTGGAATGCAACGCTGGACATCACATGTAAACCCAGGAGATCAAGTTAAATACTTGCATTGACTTCCCCCACCCAGCCAGTGAAACCAGACTGAAATTCCTAAGGGGGAAGGGCTTTAAACCTTTGTCTTCACAGAAAAGTCCCTTTGCCAGAGAATGGCAAAGAAACTGCTTTTTATACATTATATATGGACCAGAATGAACTCAAAAAGACTGCTAAATGAATCGTTCCATTGCTTAACTCCATATTCATTTATGTGTAACCCACACATTTGACTATCATGTATAATCACTTATTGTGTATGTCTTTTGATAACTATAGGATACATAGTCATGTCTAGTATTGAAATAATCGCATTTTCTTGCTTGATATTGTCCTGACAATCATTTATTTGTAAAATATATCATAATCATGTTATAGGAATCATGTCCAAAATTAGACCCTGTGAGGCAAGAACCACATGCTTGGCAAGATAAACAAATGATTTATGATACCCACCCCAAGAACATATCTGATTGGTCAAGGCAACATTTGAGGGGTGGCCAACAAGAAAGTTTAAATACTTTGGATACGATTACATTTTTGCTTTTTAGTTCTAGTCTAGCTGCTGCTATTAGCCATGTCGGCTTTTAGTCTAGCATTGCTTGTGCTATCAGTCATGCGGGCTTTTAGTCTGCTTTTAGTTCCAGCCTTGCTCGTGCTATCAGTCATGCCTGCTCTTAGCTTTTAGCTTGTAGCTTTGCTACCTAGCTTTAGCTATAAGCATCTAGCCATGCGGTTAGTCGTCATTGTTCTTTGAGCGCGGTTCCAGCGTGCCTGCCTACTGCTTCTATGCCACAATGAGAAGGAACACAACCTAGTCTCGTCAAACTTTATTTCTTTTCTTTTCCGTTTGAGTTTCATGTTCTGAGTTAAGTTTTGTAACGTCGAGTCTCCGACGCCTGACCTCGGATGCCCGTTCAACTTCAACCAGCGCACACGACTCTGCACTTTCAGTCAACGCCCAACAACCACGGGCTTCCCAAGACGTCACTTCACTACTGAACTTCCAGCCAATCAGCGACACCGGGATACCCCTTTCAACGGGAATTCCTTTCACAGGAAACTAAGGCAACGTATCCCCAGATATTTGTTGTGCTGGTGTATCTAGTATAATTTTAGTCACATTGAGGAACTCAATGCAAGGGCTAATTACGTGATTGATGGTTGTTCATGTCTATGCAATTTAACGTATTGCTGTAAACTTGGGATTCCATATTTCCATTCTCTTAAACTCATCTTTCCTTAACTTTCGACCTTCCTACAACTTGTGTGAATGTGTGTGTGCGTGCGTTTATGTGTTAGATTAGTTTATATGTCTTAGATTTATCTAATAAAGCCTTATTCATATTGAAAAGAGAAGTATCTTGTGTTTTGTGCTTACAAGTTAATGTCTTAAACTGCCGATCTTGTTACTGTGCTAATTGATAGTGTTTCACTATAGTTTGGATATTAGTATCCAGCGCAGATTTGATGTTAAACGGCTAGTTCACTGAATCGCAGGGCGTCTCCGTGACCAGCCGTGAAACAGTGATTCTGTTCAAATTCCCTTTAAAATCTTAAATGATTCCCTTTGAGTTAAATTGACCTGTTTCCCTTACAGCACGAAGACATGGGACGAATATGGCTTTCTCCACGACCGTACCAGCTCATTGTGGAGATCACTGAAAAAGGGGAGAGACCATCGCTGATGCCCCCCTGGCCACCCGACAGAAATCTGTCATCTAATTTTGAGCGTTTGGGGGTGTCTTGCTCCTGTGGCCAGTCTAGCTTTAGGCTCGAGTAGCTACTCATATGCTTTATCATCGCAGGAGGAGCGCTCTGAGGTGACATTTTCCATTTCAACAGAAGCAAGAGATGAAGTCTCCTCGGGCCATATAGAAGAAGCCCCAGAGCGCACTTGAGAAACGGATGTGAGGGCTTCATGATATGTGCAAGAGAAACGGGGGGAGTCATCCCATGTTCCCCGAGGTAGAATCTGCTGGCTCGCGAGCCGCACATGAAGAACTTTTATAGATGACATATCACAGTGCTCGCATTCTCCTTCGAACCCGAGGGCAGCGTGCTCTTCCCCCAAACACTCAAAACAGAATCGGTGAGGATCATCAAGGTCAAGTCTATTTAACCTTCAGGTGCGTGTAATATGTGACGTCACCTACCGGGGTTATTTAAGTCAATTCTTGGCGTGTTTGACACACGTGCTTCACAACCTGTCGAACAAAGAATATTCTCATTATCGCTATTGAGCGCAGCATTGAGAGTAGCTTTCATAAGGGAACACTGTGATATTAGATTCTACACTTTTTAAATGTGTGAAACTCTTTCTTGGGTGAATTTTGGTGAAAATAGACACTTTTAACATAGAGAATAATGGCAAAATAGGTACCAGTATTTTTAATTTTGCAATGAGGTCTCCAGTAATAAAGGTAAAACCTTTCCCAATAATTTTTGAAGAAATTCTCAAAGCTTGGCATTGAATTTCTAGCATTAAGTTGATAATTGAGCTATTGAAATGAAATGAACAGGTCAAAGCAATTTGCATGAAGAGCCTAGTGATTAGGTGTTTACAGCTACATAATTACTCATTTTCATTAACATGTGACTTCTTTTCATTTTGAGCTGCGAATGAAAACGGTTATCGATGTAGCAGCCTAAAGTTCGTGAACAGGTTGGAGCAGACCTAATTCATCATTTGTTCTTTTGAGGAGAAACAAGCTGTTTCAAAAGGCTTTCTCAAAGCTGAATGAACCAATCAGAAATTTGATTTGATATAATAGAATGTTGCACGCTGACTGACAGAAACGGCACAAAGGCGAGAATCAATACTGAAATAAACGGCGAGAGATTTATTCTGCTTTTATTACTCAGGCTTCACACTTTGTTCCACTTATCTAAGTGTTCACATGTCTCTTTGATCTCTCTCTCTCTCTCTCTCCTCTGCTCCTCTCTTGGAAAGGCAAGAGCTGTGAGTAAATTCAGTCAGGGTATGCAGCATACCTGCTCTTCAGATTGATTTAAAACCATAAGGGCTCGTCAAGTATTGCAGCTTAATAATGCAGATAATCCAACAGGGACTGCAGGTCTAGAGACTCTTGCTTTTAAATGGGCTACTTAAAACAGCATTTTATGAATAACAAATCCTCCAAATAATAAGCCTCCATCCCGTTATTCCTTTTTTAAACCCCAAAGGTACATGTAAAATAACAGAGCTATTTTCTAGTCAAAGTGTTCTAGACAGTGCATGCACTAACAACCACCCTTGTATAACCTCTAAGATCCCTTGCTAAATAAAAGAAAGCAAGAGAGGCAGAGAGAGAGAGAGAGAAAGAGAGAGAAGAGCGGACACACAATAGTGAAGTTGAAAGCGAGAGAAAGAAAATGAAAAGAATGAAGGGTGTGGAGGTTTTGTCTTTAGTACTGGTAATTAGAAACATGGGGTAATGAACCAGCATCACATCAGAACCACAGATTAACTCATTTACCGTCCGGTTATGAGGCACCAATGTTGAAGAGCCATTTGATAATAAACATGTAGCACCATAATATAGTTCATTTGGCCTTCTATAACTCAATCATGGCAGTAAGGAGAGACAAGCAAGCTCATTACAGTAGCCCTCAGTGAGATCCATGGGTGGAAGTGGGCTGAGATGGATGGCGAGGTTATCAGACCAAGAAAGGTAGGGTTAAATATCGCCATGAAACCAATAAAGGGACAGAAGCCAAAAATGAAAATTATCTTGTATTAATATATATATATATATATATATATATATATATATATATATATATATATATATATATATATATATATATATATATATATATATATATATATATATATATATATATATTATTACCTCTGTAACATTTCAAATCTGTATGACATGTAACACAAAAAGAGGGATAACACTTCATTTCAAGCACCAATTACCACTATTACAGTAAATAGCTGCTTGTTGGTGTTTAAAGTGTTACCAAAAGAGATGTTTAGCAGAATATCTGAGCTGCACTTTTCCATACAATGAATTCCATACAAGTTTAAAGTAATATTAAGGAATGGTACACATCTTAAAGGAATAGTTCACCCAAAAATTTAAATTAAGTGAAAATTAAGTCTCAGTTTACTCAGGCCATCAGAGATGTCGCTGAGTTTGTTTCTTCATCTGAACAGATTTCGAGAAATTTAGCATTACATCACCTGCCCACCAGTGGATACTCAGTGAATGGGTACTGAATGAGTTCAAACTACTGAAGAAAACATTACAATGATCCATAAAATTGAGAATTGCTTGGGGCTAAAATACTGGTCCTCTGTCCATAACATTCCTTTCTCTATTGAAAAAAGCAATCTTGGCTGATTTAGGAGACAAATGTGCACTAATCGAGCACTGTTTACAAGTGAAAGTGAACAGTAAAAATGTGAATTTTTAAGTGAACTATTCCTTTAATTATTGTATTGTAAAAATCCATTTCCAATCCATTCAATGTGCTCTGTGGTAACATACAGACTTCTCCAATGATTTTGTCCTCATAATCCCCATCTCTTTCTTAAAATCAGCTCATATTTAGATCTGCCTCTATCCTATCAACTACCAATGGGTTGAACAAAGTCACCGACTTACTTTTTTTCCCCCGATGATCTGTTTTAATTGGATATATGTCACAATACAGAAGAAAAAATGCGATGCTACTTACTTTACAGTTTGAATTTAAAGCAACCATCAAATTGAGCTATGCACTATATTCTTAGTCTTCTGAAGAGCAGCTAGGACATTACAGTAGAAATTTCTCCTTTTGTGCTTCACAGAACAAAGAAAGTCAAATTGGCTTTAAAAGACACGAGGGGAAGTAAATAATGACAGAACTTCCAATTTCAGGTGAACCTTGCTTCTCCGTTCATCAGAAAGAAATATGTCCTGAGGGGCATCTTTTTTCCCCCTCACATGAATGTCTCCATCAGTGGTGCATGATGAAAGACAAATGAAGGTTTGATCATCATTATTCAAAATCTCCTTTCACTTCCTGACAGAAGCCCCCACCCCCTCATCAACCCCCCAGTGCAATAACCCTCCAGGAGCCCTTGATCCCTATGACTAGAAATCATAAGGGCAATTTCAGGGACAGCAGATCATAATTCAATTTCCCCTCATCCTGCTTGATGTGGAGGTCGATGCATTCGATTAGGTGATGGCAAAAATTGCAGTCACTCCAGAGGGCAAGTCACATACCTTGGGAAATAAAAAGCAACAACATCAACAGGTCAGTCGACCAGACTGGGGAATGGCTAAAGAAGAACACCAGAGTTCTGCACCAGTTGAGCTGAATGCATCAAGCAGCACTGCAACGTGTTTACAGGACAGCACTGGGTTCATTCAAACGTAATTGAAAAACATGTAAATGAGTTTGAGAAATAAATGCTGTTTGTAGGCGTAATGCGAACAAGGCCTTGTTTGGCTCATGCACAGCAGTTTGGCGTATGTGAGAATTATCTCATTTGTATGAACTCAATGCAAATGTTCTCATTCAGAGAAGAGTGGATGGACACACAATCTATCACAGTACTTTAACCATAAAGCACATGGTAGCAAGCTTGGTGGTAATTAACTTTATGGGCAACTGCTTTATACTGGTGACACTAAATCAAATGTTTTATATAAGCATTTTGACAATGCAATTGAATAATGACAGGCAGACCAAATAAGAGTCCGAGATACATCTGAATTACAATATATAATTCTATAAATTATGTGCAGGCCTATATTTTTAATGTCACTCAAAATGAATAAAATATATGATGACGATACTTGAAATACATATACTTCATAGAATTATTAAATAATATGAAAGTAAATTATAATAATTGTTAAATGAAATAAAAACAATAGCAACAACATCATAAATCAGAGGGTGGAGATCTCACTTAAAAAATGAAATAAAAATACAACTTAAAATCATAGATTTATATTATTACTATGATTTATATTATTACTATGACTAATAATTAATTAATAATTAAGGAAAAAAAAAGTATGTGTTTTGAGAGGAGATTTAATAAAAATGTGTTAATGCCACCAAAAATATACTACTACTACTACTACTACTACTAATAATAATAATAATGAGGATCACTTCATTAAAATTTTATTATATATGTATAGACATTATATATGATGTGACCGATATCTTAAGTATGGGTAAATGTAGGACTACACATAATATAAAATATTAATATTATATTATAGGAGAAGAAGAAGAAGAAGAAGAAGAAGAAGAAGAAGAAGAAGAAGAAGAAGAAGAAGAAGAAGAAGAAGAATGGCTTGAGGACCCATGTTTTACTGTATTTTGTGTTCATTAAATATTAGCAGGTAGGAGTGATATTCAGTCTTGATTACACAAGTCATTTACATCACTTTCTTCTTCTGAGCTTAAATAATTAAGTAGCTGTAGTTACACAGAAAGAACAGGAGAAAAAGCAGGGCAAGCCAAAAAATGGCAAAGCATATCATCTTTTTATACAATCCCCATGTCAGGACAGTGTTGGAAATGATCAAAGGCTATACATAACTTTCTTCTGGACGTGAGAATCCAACAGAGATTTGAAACTGCACCATTTCTAAAGACAGAGCAGTCATCGAGTTTGCTGATCTCGAAACTTTTAGCTTCTCACTTTTAATGTCAAGAACAAAAGCAAGCGAGAGCTGATTTAAATAAGGATACTAACACACTCAAAGTGTCAGACTGTAGCATATGGCAGTCTCATGCTGGGCACATGAAATGCTGTCTGGTGTTGAGCCTCTGATCTTTCAACCTGAGGCTAAGATCTTCCTAATGGACCAAAAACTTCTGAGGATTCTATGATGCCATTAGATCCATTACTTTAGGAATCATAAGGAGTGTTTAACAAATAGTAAAGCAGTAAGAGTATCAGCATGACGTGAATCAATCAAGCTTTCATAGAGCAGTTCGATAAACAATTATATAATATTGGCTTGCATTTTAGATAGAAAATTGCCAATATTGTGTTTTTCTTCACCAACAAAAACAGCTTTAAACAAAGCCACAACAATATTAAGGCAATATCAAGTAGGTCTTTCATTCCTAAATTTACCTACTCATTTTGAATGAATTGGTTAAACAAATCTCACCAACTCGAAAAATTGGTTGAATGAATGATTCAATGACTTATTTGTAAAGACAGACTTGTTTAGTTTCTAATATCATATATATATATATATATATATATATATATATATATATATATATATATATATATATATATATATATATATATATATATATATATATATATATATATATATATATATATATAATGTTTACTTCCAAAAAAGAACACCACATCTCATAAGGTCAGAAAATGACACCAGTAGATAGGAAGATTCATTTAAATTATTAAAAGTATCAATGCTGTTGTAATGACAGTAAATTATGCCTAAAAACAAACAACTAACCCTAAACCAAACCCTAATCGTAAATAATTTTATAAGAAATATTAATCTGTATTTAACAGTATAATTACATTTTAATAAAGACACCTTAAAAACAATATGTAATGTAATTAATTAATTAATAGGAAACTTGAACTGAAAGAAATAGAGAAATAGATGCACACTATACACACTCTGTCTTTGCATATGACAACATATTAACTAATTTAATATATTTTAAAGGAAGTATGAGCATAAAGTTTTTTTTTTTTTTTTACGGGGGGAAATCTTTACAAAGTGAATGCCTACAGCTTTTAAAAAAAATCAATACGGTGTTCAAAATGAAGACACATGTTAAATGACCGGTCATGCTAGACATAATGCTCTCTTTTTTTTCTTCATTCATTCAAATAAAAACACTTCAGAACAGAAGCAAAATGTAATCTCTGGATGTGTACTGGATTTCAGGCTTGTTGCACCTTGACCTGTAAAATTACACTGAAGTAAAAAATAAATTCTAAAAGACCTCTTTACTCAGTACAAACCCGATTCCAAAAAAAGTTGGTACACTGTACAAATTGTGAGCAAAAAAGGAATGGAATAATTAACAAATCTCATAAACTTAAATGTTATTCACTATAGAATACAGATAACATATCAAAAGTTGAAAGTGAGACATTTTGAAATGTCATGCCAAATATTGGCTAATTTTGGATTTCATGAGAGCTACACATTCCAAAACAGTTGAGACAGGTAGCAATAAGAGGCCGGAAAAGTTAAATGTACATATAAGGACTAGCTGGAGGACCAATTTGCAACTTATTAGGTCAATTTGCAACATGATTGGGTATAAAAAGAGCCTCTCAGAGTGGAAGTGTCTCTCAGAAGTCAAGATGGACAGAGGATCACCAATCCCCCCAATGCTGCGGTGAAAAATAGTGGAGCAATATCAGAAAGGTGTTTCTCAGAGAAAAGTTGCAAAGAGTTTGAAGTAATCATCATCTACAGTGCATAATATCATCCAAAGATTCAGAGAATCTGGAACAATCTCTGTGCTTAAGGATCAAGGCCGGAAAACCATATTGGATGACTGTGATCTTTGGGCCCTTAGACGGCACTGCATCACATACAGGAATGCTACTGTAATGGAAATCACAAGATGGGTTCAGTAATACTTCCAGAAAACATTGTCGGTGAACACAATCCGTCATGCCATTCACTGTTGCCGGCTTAATCTCTATAGGTAAAAAAAGAAGCCATATCTAAACATGAACCAGAAGCGCAGGCATTTTCTCTGGGCCAAGGCTCATTTAAAATGTACTGTGGCAAAGTTGAGAACTGTTCTGTGGTCAGACGAATCAAAATTTGAAGTTATTTTTGGAAAACTGGGATGCCATGTCATCCGGACTAAAGAGGACAAGGACAACCCGAGTTGTTATCAGCTCTCAGTTCAGAAGCCTGATGGTATGGGGTTTCATGACTGTGTGTGGCATGGGCAGCTTACACATCTGGGAAGGCACCATCAATACTGAAAGGTATATCCAATTCTAGAACAACATATGCTCCCATCCAGACATCGTCTCTTTCAGGTAAGACCTTGCATTTTCCAACATGACAATGCCAGACCACGTACTGCATCAATTACAACATCATGGCTGTGTAGATGAAGAATCTGGGTACTGAAATGGCCAGGCAGTCCAGATCTTTCAACCATAGAAAACATTTGACATATCATAAAGAGGAAGATGTGACAAAGAAGACCTAAGACAGTTGAGCAACTAGAAGCCTGTATTAGACAAGAATGGGACAACATTTCTATTCCTAAACTTGAGCAACTTGTCTCCTCAGTCCCCAGACTTTTGCAGACTGTTATAAAAAGAAGAGGGGATGCCACACAGTGGTAAACACAGCCTTGTCCCACACTTGTCCCAAATGTGTTGATGCCATGAAATTTAAATCAACTTATTTTCTCAGTTTAAACATTTGATGTGTCTTCTATGTTGTATTCTGAATAAAATATCAGAATTTGAAATTTCCACATCATTGCACTCTGATTTTATTCACAATTTGTACAGTGTCTCAACCTTTTTGGAAATGGGTTTGTACAAAAAGTAGCCTACAATACAAATAATTTTGTTAAAAAAAAAAATAATAATAATAAATGGTTGACTAGAATATGGAACAAAGAGACATACGATTCACTGAAATCACAATCTCACAGCATAGAGCGCACACAGACGACTGCTTAAGTAACATATATTTTTCACACAAAGACCACATATTTTTGTATGTAAATATATCTGCCCATATCTGAATATAGCAGGGTTTTAGGAACAAAGGGGACCTCAATGGGCTTCTAAACTGCGTCTTTGTGTAGGAATGCGAGGGAGAGACGGCACGTCTTCTAAATTTAATCCTTTCACACTCAGTTTGCTACATAATCAGTAAAATGATAAACCATACATTTCTAATGATATATACCATATGAGACACATCCAGAGGTAAATGAGCCATGAGGTGTTTTTAAATTAGGAGGCCCCTTAAATATAGGCAAATGGATTTGATTTATGTGAAACTGAGTTGAAAGTAGTATACTTTATATGACTGGTTGATGAGAGTGTTATGAAATTACCGAATATATTTCATAAACAAGCATGTAATATGGGATGCGATGTAGAACTTTGTGAATGACAGTTCCACTAAACTGAATTCTGTTCCAGTTTTGTGGAAAATCTGCTGAGTTTTTCTCTGGGTGCGGATTTTGTGTGGGCCTGAGCATTAATTACAATTTTGTATGGGAGTGACAATAATAAACAATCTGACTTTTTCAAATCTGGAAAATGTAGCCTAAAAAATACTTCCCATCCCAGTTATATGAGGAAATGTTAAAAGCTACATTAGATAGAATGTAATCTGAAAGAATATTTCACGATAACGTCATTTATATTACAATCACAATGCCACAATTATAAAGATGGGATGTCAGAGACGAAATAAAAGCACTCGACAGAATTTCCCAAAATCTTCTGCCCTTGAGCTTGAGTGCTGCTTTCTGATTGGATTTTTAAGTACCTTAGTTGCTATAAATTAACCGAGTAAACAGAACGTAAAGAGAATGACATCTTCAACCCAGCAACGACCGAAAACTGTTATAAGGTATCTGTGGGACATAAACAGAATAAGACTGACTGGAAAAGTTCACAGCTTTAGATAAACTCTTTGTGATTTTAATCCGTTGAAGAGATAGTCCACCACAAAATTTAAATTGGCATTGTATTAAAATAATATGTTTTAAAGAATGTTAACCAGTTTTGGTTCCCATAGACTTCCATTATATGGACAAAAAATACAGTGGAAGTCAACAGACTTCAGCCAGGAACGCGCCATACTGGATTTATAAGAGGAATGAAAACAAGACCGTGAGGGTCAGAAGTACAGGATGTTCCATGATTGTTGTTGGATTTTTTCAGCTGACGAAAGATCTTTAAAAACAAACAAACAGACAAACAATAACAACAACAAAAATTAGTTGATGAAGCCACTATAAAACATTTTATAAATTTGTGAATTGTGAGCATGATTTTTTTTTGTCTGCGTTAAATTCAGTATGGTGTCTAACCTGATGAAGGTCTATTGGAACCAGAATGTTCTTTTTTGTGTTCCACAGTAGAAATAAAGTCAGGTTTTGAATGATGAAAAAGAAGCTTAATTTACGGGTGCACAATCTCGTTTATTCCTAAAATTGGTTCTATTATCCAGCAGACTGTGTTCCCAAGGAAACCAAATGTTCATAATCTTTACAAAAAAAAAAAAAAAAACTCTTTTCTTAAGGTACATTTTCAACTCACTTCTGTATGAATCCCACTAATTCTCATGCATTCTGGCTCGGAGCAGCAGAAACTGAGGGTCTGCCAGTGAGATGAATGTGAATCCTAACGGATAACTTTCTCCAGATATTATAGACCTCCTTGGTGTTAACGGGACACCTGGGGGCTTCAGAATCATCAGAATCAGTTTGTCTGCACAAAACGATCAAAGGATGGATTGGAATCTCCCTCAACACCAAAAAGATGAGGTTTTGTGGATATGTTCTCTTTTTCTAATATGGATAATAATTTTCAGTGAAATAAATGGAAATCATCCATGAAACAGTTCCGAAACTTTCACATCCCTTCAGATTCAACCCCCTCAGCATAATCCAAGTAAATAAGTTCTTCTGGGGACTGCAGAGAGGCCTGGAAAATATTATTTGATGGATGCATCAATATTTTGTTGACCTTATAATATCTAATCAAATTTTATTTCTGTAGGGAAAAAGAAGATAGAATTGGCATATGAAATGTCTGAAGTCATAAACTTTAATGATTCATACCCTCTGCTTATCTGCTTGTTTTTTTTTTTTTTTTTTTTCTTGTAGACTAAAGTGAGCTCTTATTTTATAATGTATAGTCTTATTCATAACATGGAAGTTATTTCTGAAAATGTACTTAAGAGGCAATCAATCAACTTTTTTTTTCAACAGCTATTTTGTGCATTTTACATACTGTGATTAAATGAGAGCGTCTAAATGAAAAGAAAAGAACATAAAAAAGAAAAGTTAAAAAAGAAAAGATCTTAGTAAAAGTATTCATTTCATTTTTAAGACAAGACAAGACTCTGGAATTCCAGGCATGTCCTCTGGACTTTATGAATCCCCCAGATGTGAGCTTTGTCTGTAAACATGAAGCAGACAATCAGACAAATATTAGTGACAGTACCCGTCTGATTTTCCCTTTGGGATCACTGATGTTTCTACAGTATAATACAATTAATCATTCTAAATCACAATCTGAATTACATTCTATTACATTAAATAAATTGCGGCAGTTGAATGGCTCTGATGGGGCAGTGTGGCCCTTGGCAAGACACATTGTTTCAGGTGATTGCCTACCTAATCTGATTTAATATGCCTGAGAGCGCTCATATTAGCTTCTGTGCTATTCTGTGCCATTACGGCAGATGTGCACCAGGAATCATGTTACGTTAGACATCAAAGATTCTCCGTGACTTGAAAGTGCTTCAGCAGAGACCATTACAAATGACCAAAATAATCCTAATGTGATATCTATTTATTTATTTTTATGTCTATTACCTTTGTCATCTCTCTTCCATTATCTGTTGCTGATAAAATTAATACTATATATAATTTTAAAACTCGTTAACTTTTAGAAAAGACAAAACAAATGCGGAGTGACATGCTGTGATCAGACACAAATTGCACTATACCATTCAAAAGTTTGGGATTTTTTTGTATTTATTATTACTTTTATTACTATTATTGGAAAGAAATGAATACTTTTTATTAAGATGCATCCAACTGATGAAAAGTGTTTATAAATGGCTACAAACAATTCTGCTTTGCCACTTTGAGGTCACAGGACTGAAGAAAAGACTGAAAATACAAAGGTGGAAATTACCTTGGAAATAGAGGGAAAGAAAGAAAGAAAGAAAGAAAGAAAGAAAGAAAGAAAGAAAGAAAGAAAGAAAGAAAGAAAGAACTATATAAGTAATACAGTGAAAACTGTAAAGGGTTTATGTGTGTTTGTGCATTTGATTTCAGTAATTTGCCTCCTGTGGGTTGTGAGTTCTCGACTCTTTATTCAACATGTTTCTCCCTTCTGAATGCCAATGAGAAGTCTCACAAACATTCATTATTTAGAGCAGAATACAACTACAATTAAATTCAGGCAATCTTCTTAGACACTATTTAATCCAAGCGAACTCAGTCAACAGCTGTTTCGTCCTAGACAAGTTATTCATTGTTTAGGAAATTAATTTTTATTTATATATATATATATATTTTTTTTTTTTATCATTTTGAAAATCTAAACACTGTAGTACAGATGGCAATAAGTATGGAATTTCACACTGAATTTGTAATGAACCTGTATCTCAAGACTCAACAAAGTTTGTTTTCAAAGCCCTTGGAAACAGATTTAATCATATTTCACCTTCAAATCTCATTTTAAAACACAAGGGTAAAATAAAGTGCAATGAATGAAAAAGAAAAAATTACACGTGTTTAAAAAAAAAAAAAAAAAAAAAAAACTGAATGATGCTTGTTTTACACTCAAAACACGTTTTTAATAGCGGGCCAAAATTTATGAGCACAAAATTCAGTGAAGAATGAATAGTTTTTTTATGGCCCTCCTCAGATGTTTAGCTTCTCTCCCAGAGTTCATAAGCTTTATAAGACCTCTCTGCTTTTCCAAATGAGAGTAGAAGTGCCAGAGGAGTGAGTCCTAACCAAATCACTGACCTCATCCTTTTATGAAGATGTTCTATTTCATGGTAAATTTGATTCGAAAGCCTCAAAGACTGCCTCTGCCTCTACCCTTTCTAGTCAAACATTGATAGAAAATGGACAGAAAATAAAGAAATAAAAAGACAGAGACAGGAAGATGTAGCAACATATGTCCTTACTTTTCTTCACAGAAAATAAATCAACTCCCCATGGACTTGGTGAGAAATAACATGGGAAGCGAAGGAAGAGAAAGACAGTGCTTGGGTTTCATCTCCTAAATAAAGATATTTAATATCCCAAACAAACATATTTGCATGTGTTCATCACTTGTTTATTTTTAATTATTGTCAAACTTATTTCATGAGCCAGTTTAATTTGAGTGTTCTAATCCCGGAGTTATGATGAAAAGAAAATCTAGGACATCTTGACCTCTTATATAACTGAATAATTTTCCAACCTCACAGCAATCTTACAAACACATTGCATAGAATTTATAAGAAAATATATCTTTGTTTTCGCTTAAGAAATCTTCTCTCCTATGGAACACAAACACACATATAAATAAACAGTTATTTTGATGCTAAGCACCTCAGACTACTGTATAGTAGCCCGTTCTGTGTTACTCTAGGGTTTGCTAAACAGGTTCCTCTATATTTTGAACATTTCTGAGGGCATATGTGGATATCTTCTTTCCAGACTTTTGTCATACAAAAAAATAAACTGAGTTTTTGAACTCATGGTATACTTCAGTTATTACAGGCGTGATAACTTACAGGCATATCTCTCGCAAGTGCAGAACAATTCTGTCAAAATTCGCAAACGACAATGTTTCATGTGTCATAATGAGGTTGATGACAGCCATAAACACAAGTGTTATTGGATAACTGCTGTACAATAAATGTGATAACCTCTTTGGAATTACATTTTTACATGAATGGCTCCTAATTTTGCGCATGTTGCTTATTTATTAGAACTGTTTTCATTTACCACCTAATTTATTACTATGGAATTATATTTTAGGAGCTATTCTTGCATTAATTAATGTTTTTGTTTTTTCCCAAATGCAAATAAATCCAAATGGGTCAAAAAACTTTTCCCTACAGAACACTATAAAAGGTTATTCCACACTGGCAGTTCACTTTTCATTCATTCAATCAATTTTTTTTCTTTTCTTTTCTTTTCCTTTCCTTTTTTTTTTTTTTTTTTTTTTTTGCACAATAAACGCTCAAAATCATATTTTAATTTACTCAAGTGCAGTGGTCCATGGCCTGAAACACTTAAAACAGTAAATAATGTAACAATGATGGTTAATAATAAGCTTGCGGTATAGATTTTTACACTACATCATGTGGAGAAAAAAAAAAAAAAACACACACCAAAACACACTTAAAAAATAATAATAATAAAAAAAAAAAAAAAAAAAAAAAAACACAAAACAATAAAAACAAACATAACCATAGAGTTGAGAAAGGATTACGGCACCTCTTTTTGACTGGCAGGATCAATTTTAGTTAGGACCTAAATTCAATCCAACAACTGAAATTGGTTGATGACAGATAAAGAGTATTAAAAAAGGAGAAGAAAAAGAAGAAAACAAGATTATTTTTAACATTAACTCACTAGTACATGTAAACATGTCCATGAGACCTAAACAATAAAAAAGAAATTTTATCAAGCATTCTCAAATACAAAATTCTTAAAATAAACTTTCTCTTTTTTATTATTATTTATTAATGTTGTTATGTACATGGCATAAGTTTGTGCTTTTTTTTCCAAAAAGAAACATCCAAGAGGAAAGTAAGTTTTTGTTTTATTTTCTGTTCATTATAGTGTCTTTTTGACCCAGGAAATAAAAGAGAGGAGAGGGTTCGTTCGATCAGTTTTCCTAGTGGAGCTAAGTCTCACTGCACGTGGAGGGAGAGTTACAGGTGATGTGCTTTACTAACAGTAGCAAAGGCACCTTTGTATCTTTAGAAAAACACACGTTCGTTTGCAGGTCGCCGTGTGTGTGCTCATTCACAAGTGCAGTCCAGCGTCCCGGCACACAATCCTCCACTGAGTCAGATGCTCATACAAAAAGAAAAAAGAAAAAAAGGAGGAACAAAACACAAAAAATAGAGAGGAAAAAAGAGTTTCTGCTCCATTTACAGATTGGGAAGATGCAGCTTCAACCTAGCCAAGATACGCCTAATGATTCCTGATTTCTGCTTGAGAGGACAAAGGGGAAGAGGAAGATAGGAAAGAGGATACACTGAAAGAGGATGAGAATAGACAAGAGAAAGAGAAAACAACCAAAAATTAAAAAAAAGGGAAAGAGTGATGTATGGTCAATGTGTGAAGTGGGGATGGAACAGACAGATACTGTAGACCAGTGGTCACCAACATTTTTAAGCCCAGGATCCATGACCTAAATATTGAAGAATCTCAGCTTGTACTTCTAATATGAGGCATTTTATTTAGTATTTGAATTAGTGATACACTGATCATAACTGTTGCAGAATCAGAATCAGATTGAAAAATAAATACAAATAAACCAAAACATTAGTAGGCATTTGAAATTAAAGGCCACCAATGCATCTTAATCACGATCCAAACAATGATGCTACACACGTTCCATGAACAGTTGTTTTTGATTTGAATTATACAGTATACTTTCAGGATTTAAAGCAAAAACAGAATGGTCTGACTTTAGCCTTTTTTCTTTCTTTTTTTTTGGCTACATAAAACATATGCATGAAACAAAAACATCATGTCTGAATGATACGCAAAATTCACTCTCTGACAGCAGGTGGCGCTTATGTATCAGCCCCGATATAGCGTTTTCTTGGTTGCTGCTGTAAACAAAGCAGAGCTGCTCTTTATATAGAGATAAGAGAAGAAAATGCCATTATTGCCATCAACACTTTTCTCAAGACAGTTCCTTTCAGTGATACATTAATATAACCTCACATTTTCTTCCTATATTTCAAGAATTTTGAACAGCGAGCTTGTTCTTGGCCTGCTACAGTATTTTCTCCTCTTTGCGCTTGTCTTCAGCATCGTCTACCTCTGTTAACTTCCTTTACGTTATACTTTTCTTTGTCACTGTCACAGTAGCTCCCAAAAATAACAGAAAATTAAGTACAAAAAATACTGTACAAAGAATGGAGAAATGTAAAGCATTTTTGTACTTTATTTTACTGTTATTTTTTGGGTGATAAAGATGTACCAGTCAATCGCAATCAATATGTTGGAGACCCCTGCGAGTGACAGACAGATTGACAGATGGACAGACAGACAGACAGACACATAGATAGATAGATAGATAGATAGATAGATAGATAGATAGATAGATAGATAGATAGATAGATAGATAGATAGATAGATAGATAGATAGATAGATAGATAGATAGATAGATAGATAGATAGATAGATAGATAGATAGATAGGGATATGGACAGCTTGATGGATGGGTGGATAAAAGAAAAGGCTCAACAGAAATGTTTTGAGAAAGAAAAGCGGTCACAGAAAGTAGAGGAAGAAGGGGAAGGAACAGGGTTGGAAAGGTGAAGGAAGGCCTTTCTGGTGCTGGGTGGTCCATGGCCCACCCACCTTTCTCAGCTCCAGAGACACACACTGTTAGTGGTCTGGCAGGTGGAGGAGCTCTCTGCTGGAGACAGATACAGCTTGCCGCTGGGGCATACACACACCTCGTACACAGTCTGTTTGGGGTATGTGGTCCCTGGGCCGAGCAAAGGGTCCACGCTCCCGTGTGGAAGATTTCCAAGACGGATTGACTTTGCGTTTAGAAAGATCTGAGAGGAGGAGAGGCGAGGAGAGAAAAGGGGAAGAGTAAAGAATACAAGAAGACAGACGTTATAATCAAATACTTCAGATAAATCAGCATAACAGTAATTTAGGATTAAGTTGTATTTGCTCATATAAAAATAACACACTGATGAAAGGCTGTATCATTATGTGAGCCCAACTCTCTACACTGTGAGTAAATCACTCGCATATGGGACTAAAACTTCACTCTGGGCGACTAAATGATGTCTGATATTAGCCAATGGCTAATAAATACACGCCAGTGTGTGAGTTGGAGGCTAAGTATAAGTTTAGCACATACATATTTTCACTCGCCGAACACTCTGACTGAGCACTTCAGAGTTTCACTCTCCATCAAGTGATTTGTACTGTTTATCAGTTAATCTGAAATGGATGTGCAACGCACCTGTATTTAAGGTATCGTAAAATCTAGTGTGAAGAAACACGACTCGCCGTCATTTTGTCTCACTCACACGCAAAGAGAGACAGAGAGAGAGAATTGACGCACTACATGTAAACAATATTCTTTGATGTATTTTCCTGTCAAAATAACGTCGCTCACTTGGACTTCTTCACCTTTTAAGAACTGCCGGGTTCTCCGGTACTGGGCGGAGCTAATGCGCAAATGGCAATATCATTGGCTGCAATCTCAATCCCTGTTTTGATTTCAGCAAATCAGTTTGAGCGAACTATTAATTAATCCTCAGTGATCCTTAGTGCATTTTATAGTTCTTAATAGTAGAATTTGTATCATTATTATCTTATCAGTAAGCCAATTTGTGTAATTTTTTTCCCTAGTAATGTTCATAAAAAATAAATAAAAAAAAAAACAAAAAAAAAACTAATATGTACGGAGCCCCGCACAAGACATGCAGAAAAAAATATTAGGCTAAATTGTGTGTACCATTTATTAATTCGTTCCCTCAATGTACTAAAACTTGCACATGATTACTATTGCATTCCCTCTATTTACTATTTTGTTCACTCGATTTATAAATTGTGTGCACAATTTACTAATTCTTTCCCTCGATTTGCTAAATCGTCTGCACGATTTAGCAAATCGAGGGAACACAATAGTAAATCAATTGAACACAATAGTAATTGTGTGCACGTTTTAGTACATTGAGGGAACTAATTGTGCGCACAATTTATTTATTTTTTCATGCACGTCATGTGCAGGGCTCCATAAATATGCATTCAAACATGGTTATCAAGTTTATTTCTAATCACTAAAGTTATATTTTAAATAATACTTGATTATTATAATGCTTGACTGACTGATGTAAAGAGTGTACTTTCAGATATTTTAAAAACTGGCATTTTACAAACGTTCATTTTTATATGTGTGTGTGTGTATGTCTGGTGAGTAAACCAAAAAAATTTACTAGCAAATGGCGATTCAGTTGCCAAGGTGTCTGTAGAGGGTTGGAGCCATGCACAGTTAAACAATGTTGTCCTGAATGTCCTGAAAAACACATCACTCTGACCAGTTCATATGTGCATATGCGTATGTGTGTGTGTGTGAGTGATGCTTAGCGTCTCCCCAACACCATTTTCCAACTTCAGAGGACCCCCACAGACTGTTCACTGACTACAGTATGTGATGCTTATTGCACAAAAGGCCAGTAGCCTACTTTCCCAGTTTTGCTCTATGGCTGGTGTTACACAG
This sequence comes from Carassius auratus, assembly GCF_003368295.1. Classification (NCBI taxonomy): domain Eukaryota; kingdom Metazoa; phylum Chordata; class Actinopteri; order Cypriniformes; family Cyprinidae; genus Carassius; species Carassius auratus. The sequence continues at coordinate 5,382,762 of NC_039268.1, forward strand.
CTTTCAAAAGTTAAAATTCACGTGAAAATAACATATTACAAAAGCAAATGCAAATCTAAAAAACTAAATGACAATTCGGGAAAACACAACAACAAATCTGAAAACAAAAATAAGACAGAAAACACAACGGCAAATCAGATAAACTGAAAGAAGTAGGAATAGCTTGAGACAGCACCATTGGTGTGAGAATAGATTACTCACCGCTGACTTGATGAGACATATGTCAATCAAAGTATACAGGAAGAACAGAAGACTAGTGGTAGAAAGTTTGGAGATGGTCTTAAAGTAGCACAGTTTAAATCTATTGTATGAATTTCCCTTAATATGGAATAAAAAAAAAAAGCATGTACAGTAACAACACTGTACTAAAAACCAGTTAGCGCTAATGAGAGAGTGTTTCCAATACAGTGTCTATGGGAGTGACAGTAAATTTGACATAGTTCTTTCTTCTGATTGCTGTTCAGTGTCTCTCTCTCACTTTCTCTTTTTTTTATAAGTCTTGAAAACACAATAGTGGAAATTTTCTTTTGTTATTTGAGCAAATGGTAATGAAAAAAACAACACCAACACCAACAACATCAAACAGTTGGAGGTATGTTAAATTGGATTTTTTTTGTGGGGCAGAGATAATGTAAAGGGGAGAATATAAATACAAAATATTAAGAGTTGAACAGTCTTTTTATTAGAAAAATTAAACTGGAATTGATCTATATCAAACAGCATTAAGTGTGCTTTCACACTAGCACTTTTGGTGTGCACCCGGGTACGATTGATGTCAGAGTCCGGTTCATTTGGTTGATTTGAACACTGTCTTCTAAACTTGAGTGCGCACCCGCAAACTGTACCCGAGTCTGCTTTAAAAGGGTGGTTTCACTCTCTTAACAAACTATTAACAAAATAAATAAAATAAAAGTGATATCAAATAATCTCTAAATATCTGCATGATTGAGTGCAAATGTGATACTCATTTTAAACAACAGTTCAGTAATATGGTAATATTGTCAGTATTAGCTGTTTTTGAAAAATAGTTCCAAACAAGTCTCAGGAGTTTAGAGTGTGACATCATTTTTGAAGAAAATTATTTAAAACACTACCAATATTAATGTTTTTTCAAACTCATTCATCTCATATAAGTATTTATTGATTCCTAATTGCAGTGTGAATGCATTCATGTCACCTCTGACCAGTCTGTGTGAATCTGTGTGTCACACAGATGTAAATTCTAGGTTTACTTAAAATATTTCTTCTAAATTGACTCTTTGTTATGTCTTTTCATTGTTTTTCTCACTTTAACACAATTATGACTAATCTTTTGGGGTCCAAATTGGTGCGCAATGCTGTGCAAAATGGTGTGCAATTTGCAATCAATGTGATTAATTTAGATTATCACAGTTTTTATCGATTGTCTCCATGTAAAACAAAGAAAAACACATATTGTATACAATATGTATGCATATAAACCTATTTCAAATAACTTCTGAAGGTTTGTTTGAAAAAAAAAAAAAAAAAGGTTTAGGTTTAGTAAGTTAGTTTTACTAAAAAAGTAAGCCCCGGGACATAAAAGTGCCCAAACTTGAAGAAACATCTAAAATGCAATATGATATTAAAAATGCTGCCTGTGTAAGATTATGATACAACAATCCTGGCGCATGAATTCCTCCTGAATGACACAAATTTAATTCCCAGATATGGACCTGGAGAGAGAACATCACCAGGGACATAAAATACATTTCATTAAAAGCCTGTTTGCCCTTTGATTTATAAATATTTTGATTCATGTATTTATCAATTCCATAAAGTCTGTTGGCTCTGACAGCTAGGAAAGGCCAAATAATCTTTACCATAACTCACACGCTGTGGGAGAGTGACAAAAACAAAGGAGGAAGAGAGAGAGAAAGCGCCAACAAGGAAGAACTAATTACTGTAAGTAATGGTATCTGAGGTGTTGACAGGGCATATCTCTATAAACATTTGCAAAAGCAAGCCCCATGATGCTTTGCTGTCAGCAGGACAACACACAGCCACTTTCCCTATCCATCGCTTACTTTGTTTCTCATTGTTTGTTTCTCTCGCCTTTTGCTGCGTCAGTTTTTCATTTTGCTCTCTCCAAGTGCCCTGCAAACTTTAATATAACACTTATATAAAGTGAACTTGATTTTTATACAATCAACATGCGCACAGAGTCCTCATATGAACTTCCGTATTTGATAGATCTCTTTGGAGTTGAATGCAACCAGTATTAAATATTAAAAACGACATTTTAAGAATTCTATTCGTTTGTTCCTCTTAGTGGAGTGAGATCAAGACAATCTGTATGAGGGCTAGCACATATAACAGACATGGGGACTTGTGACTTGGTGACTTGGACTCCAGTCGACTCGAGTCGCTATTTTTAGGACTTGAGACTTGACTCGGACTTGGAAGTTAAAGACTCGGGACTTGACTTGACTTGAGACACGATGACTTGAATGACTTGAGTGTTAATCACATAATGTTTTCAGTTTGAATATAAAATATATAAATTATTTTTTAAAATAAAGTTGATTACTCAGCTGGAGCGCAGGCTGAGAATAGCGTCGTGACTGGATCAGGACACTATCATCAGTCATGCCCTCTCTACCTTACACACACCACGCCCACTTAAATCAGATATCACATCACATCAACATGTCAGCCTGAGAGGTACCGAGGGTCATCGCTTTTGTCTTCAATAATTCGCGCCTAAAAACGCGTGGAAAACGCTGGGTGCGCCGCTTTCTCCTTCTTTCCAAAGCGCTCGGACAGAAGTGCTCCTGGGGCGTCTGTCGTTGCTAAGCATCCATGACACGCTCTCTCTCATTGAAAACGCGGAAATTTCAGCAAAGGATAAATGGATTTGCAGCACTAAAAATCGCTCGCAGTAGCTCTGCTACTAAATTCATTTCAAAATGGCAATCCATATACAGCTATGAACAGCTGTTCCTTCATCTTAGCTGAGCTTTCAACGTTGATACGGGAAAGGATGAAGCTGATTGGTTAGTTATTGTCACATGACCCGCGGTGCGCTTGCGGCATTCTGAAAAGTTTAGATGTTTTTAACTCGATGCAGTGCGACGCGCGCGCGTTGCTTCCATTATGAGCGTGCATACCGCGCGCCTACATTGGAAATAACGAACTTGCGCCCGCACAAGACGTGATGTGAACGGCCCCTAATGATCCGCTAGCAGGCCGTCAAAAAAACGCATTCCAGGGGCGGCGCTAGGGCTGGGCTAAGGGGGCATAAGCCCCGAATATTTTGTTACCTAGTCTTTCTCATAGAGCAAAACAATTAATCAGAAAAACAAATGTAGCTGCCGCGATTACCCAATCATGAGAAGTGCACATTACATATATATATATATATATATATATATATATATATATATATATATATATATATATATATATATATATATATATATATATATATACACATACATACATATAGGCCTATATATATATATATATATATATATATATATATATATATACACACACCCCATCACTCTCCTTCTTGCTCAAATAGCCCTTGATGCCTTCAGTGTGAATCTACAAATTTCATAGTCATGAAAATAAAGAAAACTCTTTGAATGAGAAGGTGTGTCCAAACTTTTGGTCTGTACTGTACATAACAAAAAAGTATGAAACAACTGAAAATACGTCATATTTATATTCTATACTGAGAGAGAGAGAGAGAGAGAGAGAGAGAGATAGAGAGTGTGTGTGTGTGTGTGTGTGTGAGAGAGAGAGAGAGAGAGAGAGAGAGAGAGTGTGTGTGTGAGAGAGAGAGAGAGAGAGAGAGAGAGAGAGGAGAAATGTAACAAAGTTTAATGTTGTATGTAAACTGTGTTTGAGAGAGAGAGAGAGAGAGAGAGAGAGGTGTTCAGAGAGGAGTCTGTTGGATGTTTAGTTTTATGGACTCAATGTTGAAAATGTAAAACATTTCAAACACTGTTGGCAGAAGTGAAAAATAAATAATTTTAGGAAGTTACAATTTTGTTTGATTCCATGATGTATTTTACTGAACATGAGTATTTACAATGCAAATCCAAATTATTTTAATTTACTGACAGTTACTTATATCTTGTCTTTTAACTTTATTAAGATCAGATTCTGCAGGTAAAATAACAATATTAAGGTGACTTGACTTGGACTTGACTTGACATAGCTTGTGACTTGACTTGACTTGACTTGCCCAAGAAAAAAATACTTGGGACTTACTTGAGACTTGCACATGTGTGACTTGGTCCCATCTCTGACATATAATCAGGATCAATGAAAAGGAATACCCTTGGTGGATAAATAAATGCAAACATGTTTGTGCAGAATATATATATATATATATATATATATATATATATATATATATATATATATATATATATATATATATATATATATATATATAAATTGTTATGCATCAACTGAAAACAGCATAGACTAAAAGATTGATCTTAGAATTTAATTGATAACATTTCATTGAAATGAAGATTGGCAAATAGAAGCTGAAGCAGTCAAAGCATGCCTAATTAAGCATCACTGTTTACATTTATTTGCAGGTGCCACTTGTTACTGTATATCTAATGCGATAAAGTCATTTTTAAGCATCCAGAAGTATCCAAATATTTTGGGGGTCACTGTACACCTGTGATTGGTTACAATACTACTAACCACTATAAAAACAAACAGAAACTTTTAATGCAAATGGAACTTAAATGAAATGTCATCATCTGTACTTCATGATTAACTATATTAATCACAACCTGAATTCTATATTTTCCTAAAAGTGCCGGCCCAAACCTTTGTCCCTTTTGTTACATGTCTTTCTGCCTCAGGTCTCTTTAAGGACATATTGTTTGTCCTCTAAATGTTTTTATCACTTCATCCCCTTCTCTGCCAAATTACTGAAATTCTATTTTGGCATGCGGTTAGCCGACATGTCCTCATGCATTGTGTCACCTAATACCGGTGAGTGCCGCCTTGGCCCAAAACGGACTCTTAAATCCAATTCCATTTTAAACACTCTCCCTTTTTCTGCCAAGAGACTAAATTCCTGAATCTTCTGAGAAGTGGCATGGCTAATGACACCACCTGCTGACATCTATCACGACCCCTACTGAGAGACACTATGAGAGAGAGAGACGGGGGGCCGTCCAGGGGGAGCAAGAGAGAGACAGAGACATGGGAAAGAAGTCGGAACGGAAGTCATTTAGGTCATCTTATGAGAGGATTAAAGATGGCACCCGCGCCAAATGAAAGTGTCTGTATGGATTACTGTCAGTCAACCATGGGATAAAAAAAAAAAAAAAATACAAAAAAACGGTGCATTGTTTACAAAACTATTTCAGTTCTGGAACCACTATCAGGGAATGTGTGTGCATAAACTTGCATGTTTATATGTGTAGTGGAGGCCAATTATAGTCGGCCCAAACAGTTTTTCATGCATGATTTCTCCCATGGCAAAGCTGGAGGATAGAAGAAGCGAATGAAAGAGAACAGGTCGAGGAAAGAGCAGACAGCTAAAGCTGGGGAGGATGGGAAGGGGTAAATGAAGGGCGGGGGATAGAAACACATACAGGTGACCCATCAGAATCATGAGGTCACTGGTGTATACCGCACAGTCCATTACGCTCTGAAGATGAGTGTATGCTATAAAACACAAACAGATTGCAGAGATCTCCGATCTCAATCTCTTTTGTTCTTGTCTCTATGACCGTGACAATCACACAGTTCTAGGGTGAAGTTGCCACACATTTCATTTTCTTCTGGATTTACTAATATAAAATGATAGTTAGAGCTTTCAAAGATAAAAAAATTATGGACCTGGAGCTGCATACTGGTCTTTCCAATTATTCTACAGAGGCTAAAGTGTCACACAGTTATGATAATGTTTAGACCAAAAACCACATGATAAATATGGCCAGTTAAGCAATTAACCATTCAAGTGTATGTATAAATATAAAAGCCCTAAAATCAACCGTATGTGAGTAAAAATCAGGACCAGAGAAAAAAAAAATATGAACACAATATGGTTTATTTTGATTATGAAATCACAAAGACTAAGTTGCAATTATGTATTTTAAATGTTTAATCTCATTCACTGTGTGAAGCGTTTGCCGTAAATTCTACTCTACACTCTATATAACATGCCAACTAGGAGCAAAACATTGCTTCGTCAACACAGTAATTGACCTAAAAGCAAAAAAAAAAAAAAAAAAAAAAAAAAAAAAAAATATACTGCAGACCGAATAAATATTGCCTGCTAATGTGTGCTTGTGTTGTGTTTAATCCTTCCTGTGTGTTGCATTATGAATTGGATTCTAACACACTTCAAAAAGATTTTTACATTCACATATAGGATATGGTTTGAGTCTTAAAATAAAGATTGCAGCACCAAAACAGGAGTGTTTAAAGTCTCATGCCATAGAATAAACTTTTTCAAGTTTCACACTGAATATCTTCCTCTACACTTTAGAAAACCACATACATAACTGCAACTTCAGAGAATCCACAGAAGGCTTGCTTTTCTTCTCTAAATGGATAATTCCTACAGTCAGTGTGCTGATTGTAATATAATGTGACATCAAAAACATTTTTTCTTTTTACAAACAACAAAATGGCTAACACGAGAATTGTGTATAACTGACAAAAGACTTCTGAGAGGAGAGCAACAGACAGATAAATCCAAATGTAGTTGGCACAAATAAAAACGCTCCAAAAACTGAATTTCCACCCTGTTTCTTTTTTTTCGAGCCATTCTTTAGAAAAAGCACCTCTAAGCAACGCAGAGAGAAGTGCCGTGGGACTCCATACTCCAGAATAATAGAAAATAAAACCTCACTGCCATCACGCAGAAACAACCCAGGGGCAAAACAAACCGCTGGCAGTAATTTGGCTGTTGGATTATTAACCTCGTAGGATCTCTCCTGCACCACGGGGCTTCTGATAGATTTGTCCACTGATAGATGAGTCTGATTCTGCGGTGCTCCTAGTTTAGGAGCATTTCTCTCGTTACTTTGTCCCTATCACACACCCTAGTGGCTTTATTAAGATGCATGGGCTTAAGGGCTGGTCTCAAATGGACACCATATTGGGGCTTTGCACAAACAAATGAAACATTAGCGTACTTATGCCTGCTTCAGCTCCCCTGTCTCCTTGGCTTGTCAGCACCATATCTACTGCCTCATTGGCTGGCTGAAGTGAGAGGGAGTGTTCAGGTGGAGAGAATGGGGGTTTTAATAGGCTCACAGCTGCCATGTAACACAAGCGCAACAACAAAGTAGATACTTAATTTCATGCATGGTGATGATGTGATGGTGTTTAGTCGTAATGCAAACTGATTTAGTTGAGGGCTTTGCTGGGGTAATCATAAGGACATTTGCATAGCACTGTTTTTATATGGTTGTGAAATCATTGAATTAGCCTCTCATGTTGAACATTTTCAATTATATGTTGTCTAATCTAATTTCATCTTTATTCACACTGTGATTCAAAAGTTTGAGGTCAAGATATATACAGGGGCACTGCACAAGATTCCGGGCCCTGTGTATAGGCAGTCCTAATGGGCTTATTTTCTCCCGTGCCTTCCAGCTCAGACTCAATGTTCTCTCGGGTTGCCAGATTGAGGACACATAACAAGAATGAGCACAAGTGACAATGGAAGGCGGCAAGCCTTAATGCCTGTTTACACCAATAATTATATCTATAAAGATAACAATACACCAGTGGACGATATTGTCTGTTTAGTCTAGGCGCACACACATCTTCCACTTCAAATGATCAAGCTCATGATATCAGGATTGATTCGGAATGTGTCACTTACTATGTTTTCATTCAAAGATACGAATTTAACTTAAACAGTAAATACTTTTTTTTTTTTTTTTTTTTTTCTGCAGCACTTTATTTCTGATACAAAATAAGTTGTATCTCCATCTATAGTGTACTGAAGGTACTATTACTTCTCTGTTTTCCCATTGTTCACCCAAACTCGTCAACAAAGCTATTTTACAAAAATGTTAGCAGGTATTTGCTGATGTTTCATATATGAGATGAGGACATGGCTGCAGCTGAAACCAAAATGTCTAGTGCAAGTAGCCTGTGACTATTTAATTTGACTTATTTATCTGTTATACTGAAGAGACCTTTAAAGGATATTGATTGATTTGAGAACTTGAGCTTAACTGAGGCTTCAATGTTTGAGACTATTGTGTCAGCCTTGATATATTGCGATATCAATGTGTTAAGTTTTAATTTGATTTAGTTTGTTCTCCTCACTCATCAACTGTTTCTGTTTTTCATGTCTCTTAGGAGGATTAGTACCTATTATCTTTGAGCTTACATTCAATACAATTAAAATGCTTAAATTCTGTTCAAATCAGATACATAAAGATATTTACTCAAGATGTATGGGAATTAGTGATTTTTACTGTAACTTGTAGTAAAGTCATTCTTGCTGTAAGCATTTGTACTTTTAATCAAGTACACATCTGGAATGTAATTTGTTTTACCAGCAACTTGTAAAAATGGTCTCCCAGTCTTAGCAGCTGAAAAGTCTCCAAAACCAGTAGCACAGTTTAGGCTGGAATACAGCAAACCAGTTTAGGCTGTTTTAATCTTTAATCTTTTAATTTTACAGTTCAAAGCTCGATTTAAAGAAACTGTATTCAGGTTCTCTTCTCCCTCTGTCTCTCTCATGAGAGCTATCAGAGCACATACAGCAGTCACTTCTCATTTCCCTTGATCTTAATAGGCAGCAGGAAGAGAAAAGGCAATGGGACATGGAACCAGTCAGCCATTCTCCTTTAATTCTCTCACCCCAAACTTTTTAACATTGCCCTCTTAAGAGTCGGCTGCTGGCAACATTGATTTGATTCCTCGTCTCAGCTGTCTAATGCACTTGATTCTCTCCTCCAAATTGACAGAGGCATCTATTTTCAGCGTCTCGTCCCTCTGGAGAATTACAGGGAGAGACGGGGGCAAACAGGATGGGATTGTGCTGATATGAGCATTTGTTCTAAATTACTGAGCTTGTTCATAAGACCGACAGAGAGAGAAGGAGAGAGGGAGACTGAGAGAGCGCACAAAAGCGAGAAAAAAACAACAACAACAAAAGCAACATTACAAAGTTAAAAAGATTAGTGCACCCAAAAATTACAATTCAGTCATTATTTACTCACTCTAATGTCATGTCATTCCAAAGGGACTTTGGTTTCCAAAATACTCTCTTCAGTGGAACTCAAAATGAGAACGTTTAAAACATGCAAACGTTTCAAAAAGTCTCAAAAAAGATGATAGCTTGGTGCGATAAGATATATATATCTGCCTCCTTGTTAGTGCGTCCCCTCCCATGCCAGAGACCCGGGTTCGAACCCTGCTCGGAGCGAGTCATTGCAGCTGCTCCTTTCGTTCAGTTTCAGCCTCTGGATCGGATTCTGGGTCATAAATAAACGGCTGAATCTGACTGTAAGCCATGGTTTGTTTTGGATGATGGATTTTCCCTCACGGTAATGTCACAGCTTCCACATGCTCTCAACGCAAAAGCCTATTCGCGCTCGTGATTCTTTAGCTCCACCCACACGTCACGCCTCCAGCCGGTCGTGTTTTTCCGGGAAAAATCGGTACAGACTATCTTTCTCTTATGAATATAATAAAACTAAAGACTTTTTGGATTTATGAAGGATACAGTACTACTCTATAGGTACTCAAGATTAACAGGATATTGAGTGAAAACGAGCATTTAACCCCCCCCCCCCCCCCCCTTTAAGATAATACAAAATCTGAATAAATTAATGTTTTCTGAATGATCATGTGACAATGAAGTAATTTCAAGACATCAATGAAATAACATTTTTAAATAAATGAAAAGTATACATAATATAAATTGGAATTATAGTTCACAATAAAACAATGTTACACCCCCCCCCACCCAATAGAGTCCTGTTGAGCATGAGAAATGTCTTTCAAATACAAATGTCTTTCACAAATTTTACAGAGCAAGAACCTTTAAACACCAGTGCTTAAAATGCTAATGATTCTTTTGCATATCTAGTCAATCCTTTTCTCAAGTTCGTTATCCTGTTGCCACGGATTAAACTCAATGAATTAGAAAAATATAAGTGGGTAACATCTGTTTGTCACAAAGCTATTGTATGGCTTCAGTAGACTTGGGATATAGTGCACACGTCATATGGACCACATTTATGATGCTTTTGCATCCTTTTTGAGGCTCTAACTTTGCATTATTTTAGAAGCTCTAACTTGAACAATTCCTTTAAGAAATGATGCAAGCTTTAGAAGCACCATTACTGTGCATCAACCACTTTGTCTCTTATTTCACTCCTCACAGCACCATCCTGCTATCTCAGGCACGAAAGAAGAAGAAGAGAGAGAAAAAAAAAAAAAACTCCAAATAGGTGACAGAGCAGTGTGATATATGACTTGGACTCGTAGAAGTTAATTAAATAGCCTGGGCAGTTACTAAAGTGAAACAGCAGAAGGAGAGAGAGAAAGACAAAGGAAGAGAAAGGGGGAGAAAGAAAGCTAGACAGCTCAACATGGCGACACTAATTTGAATGAGAGGGAGGGGGATCAGTGAGCATGGATAATCTAAACATATTCAAGATGCTCTTGGAATCACACTAACTGCAATTATACTGGACAGTGAACTAGACTTGTAGACAAAGAAAGATGGAGACAGGGAGATGAAGAACAGAGAGGAAAATCAAGATCATGAACAAGGAAAGGAGAAAGATCTGCAGTAGTTAAGAGGTGTTTGGTTGAAGCAGTTATTGAGGACATGAGCCACTTACATCTGACCAGACAGGACTGAAGTCATATCTACCACCTTAACAAAAGATGTAATGTGACACATTATATGAGATGTGAACATTAGATATCGTCAGAGCTCTTGATAAAAAAAAAGTACAGAGCAATAGTGCTTTTGTGATGAAGAAAACATACATTTGAACACTTTGAGATTAACTGGGAATTCTGCACAAACTGGTCATAAAATTTGACTTGTCTATAACACACTACCAGACTGAAAAATTATATTGATTTAAAATGTATATAATAAAGTGTTAGTTCATTTCTTACTGAATGTAAACTGAAAATCATGCTATAAATGACTCAAACCCATAACAACTTTGAAAACTTAAAAAAAAACGTTTCATGAACAGATTGACTCTAGACTTTTAGTCACATATACATTTTAATCAATGCAAATACGTCACATTATGTACGGTCAGTTGCAGCTCAAACTTGCTTGCTTGACGCTCATGAACAAACATAATTGATTCTTGATTTATTTTTATGTGATTAAAGGCCTAAATTAAATCTGTTCATCATATAAAATGTTTGTGTCATAGCTGAATACTTTGTTTAAACTGCTTGATTCATATGGATTGCGTTTAATATATATATATATATATATATATATATATATATATATATATATATATATATATATATATATATATATATATATATATATACAGTGGCGTGCAAAGACCTCTGGAGGGGCAGGGGCGAAATGGCGTTACAGAATGGCACAATCGTGGACCGGGGGGCTGGGGGTCTTTGGTGGATGATGCTTGGTGGGGATGGGTGGGGTGTATTGTATTTTTTTTTTTGGAGGGCAATTTGGCAAAAAAGGTCTTTTTTATTTTATTTTTTTTATTTTGCAATCTGTTTGACCATTACAGCCAAACTAATATCCCTATAATAAAGACAAAGCTTGTTCCATTAAGGTAACAAAATATGAAAAATGGATATTTAGGCCACTAGGTATTTACCCACTCAAAAGTTATTTTAAACCTGAATGAGTTATCTTCTTCTGCTAGACATAAGCTCTATTTTTGAAGAATGTGTAAAACCAAACAGATGCTGGTTCACAGTTACTTCCAGAGTATTTACCCTCTGCTATCAAAGTCAATGTGGACCAGCAACAGATTATTCAATCTTCTTCAAGAAATAAATTAAGATACTGTAGGTTTGGGACAACATGTGAATAAAAAAAAAAATGACAGAAATTAATTTTAGGGTAAACTATCCCTTCCTGCATGCATCTAATATGCAGACATGCATCTGTTTCTTTCATTTTAGACATAACCAACTAAGGCAATACACGAACCTTGTGTGTTTTGACAGTATTAACACAAAACATAATTTAGTCCAGTAATCAGGCATTTATAAATGACAAAAAGTAAATTTTACTTCAAAACAAACAAGGATTAGTTTTTGTAAGGGTTGTGATATCCACATGTTTTTGTTGAATAAATTATAGAGGCTAGCATGTCTTTAGAAAAAAGGTGTCCAAAAAATTTAAGATTAAGTGGATATTTAAATTAAAAGATTGGTCAGATTCGATCGTAAGTGTTAAAACAGCAATAATCAGGGTTTTTAGCGCCCTTTGCAGGTAATGTAATGTACATGAATAGTTTATTTTGTATTACACTACATATTTTAACAGTGTTATTAAATTATTATTAATTAACCAATCATTATTGCCTGTTGTTTTTTATAATGCATTTTATGGCATTTTAAAAGGTTGTTGTTCGCTTAGGTCTGATTTTATTACCACAAAAAAATATTATCTGAATACTTTGTTAATTATTTTTTTGAAGTGATTTGAAGTATCAAAGCCATGGTTAATTTGTAATAACCATTGCTACAAGAATTTTTTTTTTTGATGCACGGGCCTCATCTTGGCATTTTTTTATTTTTCTTATCCCGGCGCCGGACTACTGTTGTTTTTTCCCGGGCAAAGTTGTCCATCAGTTATGATCATTTGCAGACAGACAGAAACATGAGGTGAGAACGAGCACGGAAGGGACTGCGGGGATGATGCGTGTGCTTCGCCAGTCTACTTTCTTCACCGTGAAACGCATTTTTTATAATTATGTACATATGTTAATGTTTACATCTTTATTTACGTATACATATATTTTAATAAAAAGTTTTTGAGCAACTGGGATGGTGCCCCCCTGAGAGTTGGTGCCCTAAGCAAACTGCGTACTCTGTGTATAAGGAGCGGCGGCAGTGCATGTACTGTATGTCGCAGTATATTCATTCCGCAGCGCCAGAACTGCAGCTGATAGAATACAAATATTAAATATATTATTAAAAAACACCTTCATTTGTGTTTTGAAGATGATTGAAAGTGTTATTAGTTTAGAATGAAATGGTGTGAATAAATTATGACATCATTTACATTTTTGGGTCAATACTTGTAAGTCTGCAACCATCGTGTGATATCCACTTTTAAGAGTCGCACAGACTCAGAGGTAATTGCTCTCTCTCTCTCTCTCTCTCTCTCTCTCTCTCTCTCTCTCTCTCTCCTTATTCTGCTATCAACTGCTCAAAACTCCATTACTGAAATGACGTTTTGGAATTAGCAACGGAGGCATTGGATGAGATGCAGAAGAAATAATCCTAATCTCAATAACTTTTTAAGTAGAAAAAAAAGTTTATACTAATCAAATATATATATATATACACTTTTTTTTTTTTTTAAGTGTGTTCAGTAAAGACAAAATATGACTTTTTTTTAGGAATATTGTTTGTAATCTTGGTAAATCCTCAGTTTCTTGCTCATCGGAAATTGTAAACATTTTTGTCCATCAATGACAGTCTTGGCTAAACATCCGCATAGATTCCCCTATATACAGTAAATTTCATAAACAGTCCTCACCTCTCCTTCTGAAGACTCTAAAGTGAGATCTTTCCTACAAGAAGCTTTGAATTCCCCTACTCCTGCATTGACTTCAACGCCTTTTGGAGCCTCCAGTGTCAGTGTCCTCGTCGGAGACTCTAGCCTGTTAGAAGAAGAAAGACTTTTATGACGTAATGAACACATATCACAGCTTTTTGATGCACACACAGCTTTTAATTAAACAAAAATAGTTACAAACCATGCTAAACTGTCTTCTCTCTCATAGGTGGCAAATGTCTGATTCACTGTTAACTAAATTAGGGTGTATGTTATTTTATTACTATTATTTTTTAGTTGTAAGGTTCAAGTTTAATGAGTAACACTTTAGAATACTGTTTCTTAATGAACTGTTACTTAACACAATCATAAAATTGTATTACATACTGATTAGCTAACACATCTTTCTTAGTAGTTAAGTAGTGTTAATGAATAATTACCTGTTAGTACTTCAATAATTCCTTATTAGTTATGCAGTAAGTAGGAAACAGTATTGTACTGTTTAATGCTTTCCGCTACCTTCATTCCAGTTCAGTTCATTTATTTAAAACCCATTGTTTTGTGCCAGAAAATAAATAAATAAATAACAACAACAACAACATTTAGTTCAGGTCCTCTAATTTGATTGAGCAAGCAGCACTTCAAGAGTGCTGATATTTAGTATAGCAAAGCTGGAACATTTCACTTTCCCAAACAATGCATACTAATTATGGGCTTCACATTCAAGTTCTATTTAGAGCTATATTAGACTTGTGAGAGACAAATGATGTGCAGACTGTAAAGAGGGAGAGCATGGTTAGAAGAAAATAGTCAATCTGAGATTTATCAGGGAATGAGATAACTGAATGAACTGTCCACTTCTGAATATCAACCATCTTCAAAACACTGCAAGTGTGCAACTCATTTTATTTGGAGTTGGAGTGGAGTTTTTGTAAAGCAGAACAAGATATTAAATGAGACAAAATGTTGGAATTAAATAATTGCTATTTGCTAACTAAAGTATTTGGGTACTGGTTACATTATTATGTTAACAATATGCTGTTCTGGTGCACTAAAGGAAACATGATTATTATTACTAATGTTACAACCATTGTGCTGCTTGATATTGTTGTGGATGTGGTGCTTGTTCAGGATTCTTTGAGTTACTGGAAGTTCAAAGGAACAGAATTTCTTTGAAATGGAAATCTTTAACATTATACATGTCTAAACTGTCACTTTTGATAAATTTAATGCATACTGTACTTTCTGAATAAAAACATGAATTTCTTTAAAAAAAATATACTGATCTAAAACTTTTGTATGGTACTGTATTTCTTTAAGCATACTGCATGCACGCATGTGCGGGTGTGGGTGCGTGCACACACACACACACACAAATACATTTATTATATAACATTTTGTCTTGAACACACTAATGCATTTTTAGCATCAAAGCACAATATCCATCAGTGTAGAGGTGAGTTGAATGAATACAGAACAGCAGTCACTATATAATTAATGACACGTCAGAAATGAATATATTGACTTAATGGTTCCCTCTTTACTCTTTTCATTCCTTCCTTGTTCTGTCTTGCTCTATCTGTAAGATTCCCTGTTTTCTGAAAAAAAAAAAAAAAAAAAACTCAATCAAACCATTGATTTTCTGTTTCAGCATGCTCCAAAGCAATTCGGCAGCCAAACAAAATTTCTTAAGTGTGCAGAGAGTGTACTTGAGTTTATATGGAAGATAAGAGAGTCCTGCTTTAGCCTCTTATCTACCTTATTCATTATTCCGCCAGCAAATTCACCCATTCAAACATACATCTTGACCTTTTCTGCCACTCTGACAAAATTATGCGTCTGGATATCTGTTACAGTCACATGAAAAGCAATAAATAAATATGACTGTTTCTAATTTTACACTTGCATCACATTTATGGCTTCTTCTTGCTCACAAATGTATTAATCTTTGTCCAAAAATACATTGATGAAGTGGTGCTCTGACTAGCAGTTTTCAGGTTTACTAAGCTCAAAGTCCAAGAGAGTTCTAAAAAAAAAGTGTAATAATACAAAAGTGAATATCACTGGGATTCCCATTGTGAAGCTGTAGCTCAGTAGGACACCATTCGCAGCAAGACTCAAATGTTGTGCATGTATGCCGCATGAATACATATGTAGAGTTCTGAGGCATCTGAGGTTGAAATCAGATTACAATCTTACGATTTGAAAATCTTATGCTACTCTAAAGTTGCCTTTTACTCTGACTTTGGCTGCCACAACATGTCAGGCAATTTCTATGATGTGCTTTTGACGTGACTAAGATGTGTAAATAGCTGCAAGTTCATGCTAGGAGTCGTTGCAGTTTGTCATATTAAAGCCTGAACATTTGTGATTTCAGCTCTAGAGTAAGGAAACATAATATGGATGTCATTTCTTTGATAAAAGCCTTAAAATGCCAAAGTATTAGTAACATTTAAACACAACACTGATACACATACACTCTCAAAAATAAGTTACAAAGTTGTCACAAAAGCAACCAAGCTAAAAAGTAAATCTTTGTACATCATTTACCCTTAAATAGTGGTCATATCTGCATCTTAAAAGTACATATAAGTACTTAATTTGTACAAATTTTTACTTTCTGAAAGGGTATTGTGTACTTAATTTTTTTTAAATATATATTTTAAAAACTAAAAATATTGATTGTAAAAGTTTTTATTTATTGATTTTTTTTTAACAATACATTGTTTCCTACTTTCACAAACCTTCCTACTATAAGCCACCAAATGAGATTTTCTCCTCTCATGAGTTTTGTGCTCTTCTTCGTATCATTTATCACTATGTCTCCAACATGCTCATGGTTACAGAAGCTGGGTACTGACTTTTGACTTTTGAGAATAAGACCAATGACGACATTAAGCAGCTCAATACCAACAGCTAACCTTTGACTTCATGTTCCTCTCTGAGTATTTACTTTTGGTTGCAGCCTTTCAGATTGATGAATGACACTGTACCATGGGTAGATGAACATCAGCCAAAGCCAAAGATGAGAAAAGCGTTGCATTTGACATTTTCAAGCCTCTCTGAGTTTTAAAGTTCCTCTCTGTGAGCTTCTCGCTTACTGGGCTCCATGTTGTTACAGGATAAAGCCAAAGGGATTCTTAGAAACTCATTTAAAAAGTTTTAAAAGTTGTTTTAGTTTATGTGAAGCAAAGAAACCTCACTGTTTTACATAACACAATTATCATCACAATTGTTTCATGGCAGAAACTTTAAGTGCATAAATATGAAGCACAGCACTGCAGATAATGTCGCCAAAAATAAGGCTTTCAAGAAAGTTCACTGGCGCTCTTGACCCTCTGAGTGGGTTTCCTTTATAGCTCGCTGAGCTCTTGGCCCAATGGCCCATTTCCTGTCCTCAACATTCCCTGACAAATCCTCGAATCATTCAAAAATGACTTTTTGCAGCCTCCCTGTCTGCGGTGTGAAATGTAGCCGGGGAAATTGTGGCTGGCAGCAAGACCCTGTGAGAAAACGTAAAGCAATTTCATGCCCATGCGCATCCATTGCTGATAATTTAATCGATAGTGATAGAACTGGGGGACCACCATGGTCAAAGAAGGAAGTAGGAATAAGGTAGGCCCACTGGGTCTCTAAAGCACTTCTGTGGCGAGGAAGAAGGTTACAGGAATAAAGGAATGATATTCTATCTCATTTCACTCCTGTCGAAGAATATCATTCACTCGAGTGAGACCATGTGTCTTGGGAAGTCACCACATCAGGGCCGCTTCAAAACAAGACGTTAGAGTAAAACTGAAACAGAAGAGAGTGAGACTGATAGAGAAAAATTCACACACACACACTTCTTGATTCTATATATGATTAGAAAAGCGTTGCGCATATATATTATTGATTTTTTTTTTTTTCAAGAATCCTCAGAATTATTTCAATGATATGATGTTCCTGAGTGACTTTCCTTCTGTGGAAATGACAGATGACAACAAGGGCAATTTACTAAACGACTCAAGAAATGTAAAGGTCACCACCACAGATCGATATGGCGCCGAAACCACATACATCCTCAGGTTCCAAATCATCTAAAAATTAAGTTGATGCTTTTATGGAAAGAAAGAAACTACTTCACTCATCCATACTGACAGTATTAGGAATGGGCAGCCAGGTATGGCACTATAGATGCCACAGTAATCCCTGTGTGATAAGGTAATCAATGGATTTGAAGGTCAAGTCCGAGGGGTGGATGCTCTCAGTGTCCTTATAAGTGGAAGGTAATTTAATGTGGATTTGAGAGGGCTGTGTTGCCAGGATCACATCTACAATGAATCTCAAGTATAACCGTGCATTACCTATGCAACTGACACTCATGTAAGTCTGTGCTATGATAATTGAAGCACCTCAGTAGCATCTCTTCAAGCCTTCCAACACTCAAGTCAATCAAATTTAATTTCCAGGCACGATCATGCACAATCAGTCACTCAGGGGCTCAGGGTCGCTGCTGCACTTTTGTTATGATTTAGAACCATCTTGCTCTACCCAAACTTTAACCACAACCATTATAAGAGAAGCAAAGAAAAAAAAAGTAATCTCGAATGAGAACTCAAGAGCTGGAAAAGCCAGGTATGAGATGATTCTTGTCAGATGCTTGAAAGATGAGTCTAACTGTGGCCTTTAGCTGAAAAGATGGAGAGAGATAAGAATCCATGGTTAATGTCCCTGACTGGGGCCCGTTGGCTGAGATACGATCTTTACGATGATATATAAATATATAAAGCGTTGCATGGTATTTGGGGGGGAAAATCCATTTAAATGCCTTACTCTTGGTTTGAGACTCTTAGAATGGTCTTTTTTGGTTGGTTTACAATAATAGAGTTCTGACAGTGAGGGGGGATGAGAAAACATTACAATATCTTTTAATATCTTTCGACAAACTGATGACAAACACACACAAAAATTAATAAATAAATAAAAAAAATGTTATTATTCGTGTGAAAAAATGTTCACTTTGTATTATTAAAACATTGTGAGACAATAAAGACTCACTGGATGAATGATAGCATTGTGTAATTACGTTATAAGGAGAAATGTCGTACAGAAGACACAGAAGTAATTTGCTCAAGTATGCCAAAATGGTCGAAGTCTATTTCGGCTGGCTGTGGAGATTCAGGTGTGCAATAAATCTACAAAGCCCCTTCAAATCCCCCCTCAACAATCTTCCTCGCTCTTTCATTCTCTCCCCATCCACAATTATGTTCTGGAGAGGAAAAGTGCCGACCGTCTCATCTGGATTAAGCCTCACACAACTGTATTCAGTCACACAGTTTGCAAAACAGCTTCTCTTTCAGTCCTGCAAATCAGTTCAGCTTTCACTGGAGCTGGTGTAACTCACAGGCTGGATGGGTGCTTCTTTAACCCTCAGCAAACCAAGCATTGATATACATTTTACCAATTAAATAAAATCTGTTTCATTTGGGTAAAAAAATGCATTGCTGGACATTTAGGGTTGCAAAATGTCACCACCTAAAATATTCTGTTTTTCTAAATGGTCTCAAATTTATGCTTTATTTATTTATTTTTTAATATCAGGTAATGTAAAGGAAATTTTCTATAGAGCATATACTGTAAATAAATAAATAAACATTATTTAATTGGTTTATAGAAACACTGCAATTCTGCTACGAAGGGTCTCTGTGGTTAAGAAGGAGCAAACAGAATATAGCAGGGATTGGAATATTAAGATAAAATAAAATAAAATAAAATAAAATAAAATATGTTTTGCTAGTGCTAATCTTCTGGCATGATCCTGCATCTTAGTATGGCTTTGGTAATAATAAACTTGTACAGGTTAAATGGTACAAAAACAGTATTAAATAAATAAATAAAGTCATATTATACAAATGCAATTATGCTAAACAGGGTATGTAAGGTTAATAGGGATACTAGTTAGCAGACTAAGTAGCAGATGTTAGTGGAGACATATTACTCTCTGTAGGAATAAAAATAATGACCTTTAATCATTTCCCTACAAATCAAAAGCTTTAAATGTAATTTGTCTCTAAACACTCCAACCGAGAAACTAATCTCCCTATAGGCAACATTTTAGGCATCACTGGCGCCCTTTCGATGGAAAGGCTTCTCCAAACAGTAGGCAGTAAATGCACCATAGCATGTATTTGATGCTGATAAGGCATTTCAAGAATGCACTGTGGTAAGCTTCCAGATAATTATCACCCATGGAAATCACTGTTTTAAATAAAAAAAATGCATTTTATTGAGTGTCAAAATATTGATAGAAAATAATCATCTAATTAAAAACAAAAAGTGGCCATTGTATTTCATCTGATATTTGTGTGTCATGCATTTATTTGTATTGAGTCATTTGCTCAGCAGCATGACTATTGGAATTGATTTTGTGTGTTAATTACACACTGTTTCACAGTGTGCTACTAGTGTTGTGCCTGTGTGAATTCCTGCCCATGAAGAGCATATCAAATCTCTCTCTTAGAGGGTTTTCGTTTTTGGTCAGGATCTTGCCTTTGAAGGCTGCTTGTGTGCACAGCAGAAAGTGAGATACCACATAGGAACTGATTTTATGTCTTTGAAAACAACTCCTTGGTGGACAACTGCTTAACATTTACAAGTGTTAGTCAGCAGATGTTAACCACAGTAAGTGGTGGCTTTAATGGAATAGGATGGCAAATTAAACCTAAAATGTTTTGCTAGTGCTAATCTACTGGTATGATGCTGCATATTATCATGGTTTTGGAAATGTAAAACATTTACAGGTTAAATGGTACAAAAACAGTAGTCTGTAATAAAAATAATAACTAGAATGTACATTTCCTGAAGAAAATGTGAGTGGTGCTCGCAGTGGCAAAACTCAGCCCTGTAGCCACCCATGATATCTGTGTGATGTTGTGGAGCCAAGATATAAGTACTTTATATTGCTATATGGTTGCTATGGTGTGGCTATATAGTTTATGGGGCGATATGTAAATAATATTTTTGCCAGCCTGAATCCAAAAATCCTGAGCAAGTGTTTCTATATAGTAATTTTGCTGATATATAGCTTTTATATGTTGTTAAACAGTTGCTATGGTGCTAAAAGTGGTTGCTGGGGCATGATATGATGAGATATGATGTCAGATAATTTTTTCAGTTTTAAGTCTATGGGATATTTTCATCCATTTTTTTTTCGCCCGCTGTACGATTATCGTACGTACGATTGCTTAGATAAGTCATAGCACACCTCTCTACATTAAGCAGCATGGTTTGACAACCTCATTCATGGGTCTGCAACAAGAAGTGCTGGAGGAGTAGTGTGGCAAAATTTTGTCTAGGCGAATAGTAATTCTCTTACTCATGTTTATGATCTCTGCTGAATAAAGTGCTTCATTCTTTTTTCCTGAGGAAATCCAAATCTGAAATCTTCAACCACATCACATATTTTGGGGTGAATTATGTATGATTCCTCTCATCGCAAAGCAAACAGTAAAAAAAAAGAAAAAAGAAAGAAAAAAAAAAAACTGCGTTGTCTTCTTCGTATTCAAGCCACACACTTCAGCGAAACATTAGAATCTGAATAGAGCATTCAGCGCGGGGGAGTGGTCGCATTAGAAGATAATGAACATAGTGTTAAATTGACAAAAAGTGATAGTAAAGAAAATATATTATTAGAATATATATTATTAGATTTTGTTTTCATTTTGAATAAATGCAGTTCTTTTTAACCTTTTATCCATCAAATATATTAGACAGCAGAACTGTTTCCAATGCTGTTTCCAATCAGAATATTATAATGATTTCTAAATGATCATGTGATAGACTGGATGTTACATGTGACACTGAAGGCTGGAGTAATGATGCTGAAAATTCAGCTTGGCATCACAGGAATAAATTATTTTTTTAAAGTACATTCAAATAGAAAAATATTATTTTAAGTTGTAATAATATTTCACAATATTACTGTTTTTCTGTATTTTTGATCAAATAAATGCAGGCTTGATGAGCAGAAGACATTAAAAATAGTAATGTTTCCAAACTTTTGGTCTGTACTATATAAGTAAGAGGGAAGTTCATTCTATATAAGTTTCTTCACAGATACTACCAAACTCCAGTAAGACGTGGATGGAATTGATGGAACTACAGGATGGAATTGATGAATTTGTGCTGGAATTACCTTTTTACATTGTATTTGGGAGTGTAGCCTTAAACCATTCTGGAAACAAGTTATAGATGTCGTAAGTTGCTGGCATGGTTCCACAATATCTCTTACACAACAACTGTGTTTATTAGGTGACAAGCCTCAATCACCAAATGTTTACACCGGAAGACAGTGAAAGCACCAGAACTGAAAGATTGGGCTTGTGCAATGACATAAATGGCTTCTTACGAATCTATGCTTAATAGAGTAAATGGTTTCAAAGAGGATGGGTTTTCACCTTGGGAAGAGTTCTGGATTACTATTACAGTTACGACTCAGAATGTATAGATTGACACTTGGTGATACGTCTTGATTTGTACTTTAATGTTTCAAGTTCCTGTAGAACTCCAGAAGTATGTAACCCTGTATTAGTATTAGTATTAGTATTAGTATTAGTATTAGTATTGTGATATTGTACTTTTGTTATCCATTCACCTTCCAAAAAAAAAAAAAAAAAAAGTGTTCAAATGGCAAATTACTTTTGTAATACGAAACTTAATTATTTTATTTTATTTATTTTTATTTTTTACTTGTGTCAGTATCCATAATCGTAGTTCATGTTCTGCCCTTTATCCCCCTTATTACAGTGTTATATGTGCTAAATTTGCCCATACAACCATGAATCATAAACTAAGTAAATAGTCTAACTGCTCTAAGGTGTATAATGTCTGCTCACAGTCAAATAAAGATGCTTCACTGGATGGAATAATTACTGCAAAACAAAGGTCTGGAGACGTTTGATGTGCTGCCCTCAAGATGTGATTCTGAGCTGCAGCCCAACAGTATTGATCCGAACGACTGGCAGTTGTGCAGTCATGACACAATGCTTTTCTTTCAAACAAGGACGCAGTGTGTTTGCTTGTTAAAATCTTTCAGACAGAAGCTTCAATCAAAAAAAAAAAAAAAAAAGGTTTTTTTTTTTTTTTTTTTTTTTTTTTTTTTGCTGAAGTCACTGTTCTAGGAGAGACTAACAAAAAAAATAAAAAATGAATGAATGAATGAATGGATGATTAAGTTGACGAACATATTTATTTTAGTTTTTTTTATAATTTGTCTGAAAAATTTAGTACTGTACAAACCAAACAAACAACTGAAACAGACTCCCACGTGAATTTAAAAGTGAACTTGACAACTTGCGGTGGTACGAAAGGTATTTAACAAACATATTAGTGAAA